>NW_026714623.1:0-125801 GCF_029784015.1 Lycium ferocissimum | reverse complement strand
TTCACTTCTAATTCCCTCATAATGCCATGAATACATAATTATACTCCTGCGTTAGTCCATTTACAATGCAACGACATGGAATTTTCTGAGGTGTAACAATAAATCACATTTCGGACCTAAAGGAACTACTAGAAATTGATTCCGGACGCAATTACCCAAAAGTCAACTTTGGTCAACTCTTTTTCACTTATTCAACTTAGCAATTTCTAAAATCCTCAAAACAAACCAAAACTCATCTGATTGACTCAAGAACCGTGCCACCCATCCCTACAAGTCATAAATAGCTAAAGGGACTATAAGAAAGGTATTGGACAAACAGAGTAAAATCTTAAAATGACCAAATGGGTCGTTACATCATATACCAATTAAATAACCGTTCGTCTTCGAACGATAACGAAGAGTACGAAAGCTGACGACAACCAAGGAATCTCTATAATAAAGTTCATGAAAGCATCCACGGGCAAGAAATACGCTGATAGTACCGCTTGTTCACTTTATCATTCAAAACTTCCTTTAACTTAACTCAATGATCCAAATTTCCATCTTTCCATACCCGAAATTTCTTCCACCGATGATCCCCATATATGTGAACTGACTCCGCTCGAATTTACTAATTTTGATTGTATCCACATCTCTGAACGCGATCAATTGGTTCCACAATTATTACCCTAAACAACACAATCCTTTAGATATAGCCACAAACCATAGCCCACTCTAAATTGGTAAAAAAAAAAAAAATTCTACTATTCTTTCTTTCATACCTTCCAAAGTTTTTCCCCGCATCTAAATTCGTTAGAAGCACATAGACACATGCAACTAGCCCAAAACATAACTTCCTTTTACTAGAAAAGAATTCTTGCTTTAGCTAAGAAAATTCTAAGCAATTCCATCAAACTGATCTTATCCAAGATCAATTGTGCTAATCCCAATTCCGTTATTTTTGTTTCATCGAACTGAAGTTACTAAGTCAACTTCCAATCCCCCCATTCCTCGTAAATCCTCAGCAACATCCTATTCACATCACCCCAGTGGTTACTTTGCCATGCCAAATCTTTAAAAATCAACTGATCATCCCTAAGACTTCTCATATCCATTTGTAACTCCTCAAAACATCACCAAGTATCTGCGTCGACCATAAGAAATTCCCTTAAAACTGCCATCAACAAAATATTATCCAATCTCCCTATATACTCCAATAGCACTCGGTGAACTTGTCATACCTCTAACCCGGTCAAAAATCCATCAAATCTTCATATATGGGTTACTCGAATAGCCATGAATATCCTGGTAATATATCCAAAAACTACTCGGCATTAAATGGACAGACCTGATCCGGTAAAAAATGCACCTTTCGAAGAATGTATCGAAAAAAGAAACTTTTCTCTCTCTAGGCACATGATACGCGAGGTCTGCTAACGTGCACCTAGTCAACTGAAAATGTCTCGCCATGGCTTCATTGGTTCAACACCGGCTAAAATGGTAACGCCGGAGGATGGGTCTAGCTATCGATTACCCTCTCTCACATTGGAAGCTTCCTTCCACCGCAATTTTAACCAATTCTGGAGGAGATTGAGGGCTTAGGGTGTCACGACCCGACTAGGGCCATGACGGGTACCTGGGGCTGACCACCGAGCACCACTCATTTTATTACTCATCCTGCGTTCATTCACATTTCTTACGCTCATGATCGTAGAAAACTATTTTTCATTTGAAACATAATCATTTTATATACATAGGCCCTTCGGCTATCAAAATAATATATATACACATACGGTGAGAAACTGTGAGACCATACTACCCACACATATGTATCTACGAGCCTCTACTAGAGTACTAGACATATAGACAGGACAGGACCCCGTCATGCCCAAAACATATATATACACAAAAGAATAATCAATGGCACCTCCGGGACAATGGAGGGCTCTCAAATCAGCTAATAGCTCCTACGAGTGCGGATCGCCTCACAATACACCGTGGCCGCCAAACACGACGTCTAAAGAAAAGCGCGTCGATGTACGAACATTGTACTGAGTATGTAAGGCATAAACAATAATGAAACATCAATGAAATAAGGAAGCATCAAGTGAGGAGCAATCTGTAGCTGACTGTCAATTATAAAAGAAATCATGCATGCTGGCTTACTTCATAATCATCATCATATCATGTATGCATATATGTATAAGTGCCGACCTTATAGGTACGGTGTGATAATCATTAGCATTAGCTTTGCGTCCGTGCCTCCGCGTCGGTACCATCTCGGGCCGCCCCCACTAGTGGTGTACGCCCGCCCGTCTAGACATGGTGTATACGCCGCCCGCCCAGGGTGTGCGCCCACGTATAGGCGCGGTGTAATATCATCATCATGTACTCATCATAATGCATGTAGAAACTCAAAGGCAAGCGTACTTTGCTCTGTCCTTGACCCGTGGGCCCGCGGCGGGTGTCCTAATCGGACACCCATGCCTACCTCGACGTATCCGGCATATCAAACAGCTAATCTTGTTTAGACATACATAAATTCATACAAATATCGGGTACGTCGCATGAAAATATACATACATACATAAACATACTTAGACACCGTACACTAGCCGCCGAGGCTATCATGTGACAGTCGCAAACCCGAACATATGTACACGACCGGTGACAACTCACAACCCACAATCGTATCGGACCTGCAACATACGAACGAGAATCAGAAACGGGACGGGGCCCCGCCGTACCCAAATAGTCATATATACGAATATATGAACAACGAGATATATACCAAAAGTATCGGCTCGGATCAAAGGGAGCTCAAAAACGACGGAGCGAAGTCTAGACCGGTGGCGTATCACGCGGTGCGTCCGTACCGTGGGCATGTAACACACCCCAGAAACAAGGGGGTCGATACGAAGATGTACCGAGTATGTAAAAAAGAAAGGTAACAAGTATAACCATGATCAAGAACGGAGTACGAAGCATAACGAGACGAAGGCGTAATTAGAATCGAAATACAAAAAGTAACACCGTGTCCGAGACCTCGAGAAGACATAATGCATATCGGATCATATAATATCATGCGAATATGTATCGTGTCCGGCCCTCGGGTAAGGGACTCGGTAAGTAAAGTCATGCATAACGAATCATGTACCATATGTGTAGATGACGTATCCGTACTTATTAAGGGACTCGGTAATATGGAATCACGTCGTCAAATCATATATCATGTATACATAACGTGTCCGACCTCTACGCGGGTCTCGGTGAATAATAATCATATGCGGTCACGGCCGCCATCCTGTATCATCATATCACAATCATATACAAATAACGTGTCCCGGCCCGCAAGTACGAGGGACTCGGTGAATAATGCGGAGAAGTGCGCACGAGAACATGTCCTGGCCCGGGCTCAGTGAAAAGACATATCATAGCTTGCACGAACAGAGTAGTGCAGAAACATATGTATATAAGTCCAGACTCAACAGACCCATCACACAAATAGTCATAATACGTACCTTTCGGATGCCATGACGGATTATGTCAAATCAGGGTTTTTGGAGACTATTCGTACGTAACAAATATATCATGGGACTTACAAAAGATTCAGAAGGATCGGTCTTAAGCAACGGAACAACACAAATGACATATCATTTCAAGGAAAACGGACGATACTCGTATAGGTATATGTATGCCCTTTTTGGGGATGGCACGATTACTGACTTCAGATCATATTTTAAGGATCATAACTCATGTCAAGACATATCATAAAATTCATCATATTCATTGTTCGACAACGGTGCGATCATCAAAAGATTTCTCTAAACATTGTAAAGAAATAAATTTAATTAGAACCATAATAAGAGGTCTCGGAATCTGTGGGCCCACCTCGAGTCAAGTCGAGGCGGCGGTCATAAGTTACGGATCATAGACTTTATAAAATCATTTATAAGCGTTTGGAAAAATCCAAGTCCATTTGGGAAGGTTTCGTACACATAAATCATTTTGATGACGATCGACGAAGAAATAGGTTCAATCTTATTGAACGATTTGGCGCTATTTTCAATCTTAGATTATGAGACGCGAGAAGTTCAATCGAGGGCTCGCTTCCAAGCCTAGTACACTCAGAACATGCCAAAGAAAGGATAGGGACGGCTTTACATACTGAAGGCACGCCTTACGCTCCTCAAATCTCAATTCCCGTTTCGTCCAAAAACTGCAAATGGTCATTCTTACCAATTACTATTCATGCAAGCTAATATTTCAACTTGGGGTTATACTTGGCTACCGAAATTTCGGCAGCATTTCCCCTATGAATACAACACCCCCCGAGACTTAGCTCGGCTCAGAATAACCAACAACAAATCAACAACAACACCAACAATCCCAATAAAACGCAATATGACCTAATTGGTCATTTTCCAACATAATGTCATAACTTCCGTTTCCAACTTCATATTTCCAATTCAACCTCAACATATTAATCAAGATCATTACGATTCTATTCGGAAACATATCATAACATTTCTACCATGTACATACAAGATATACATAAAATATACAAAGCATACAAACCTTTCCACAAAACCACAATTTATCCAAATTTTTTCCAATCTTTAACATACAAGTTCATAACACATTTCCATCATCCAAATTCATCAACCTTAATCATATTTTACACCTTAAACACTTCATTCCCGTACTTTCATAAATTCATACTAAATCAACATAAACTTCCAAGACATATTTTTACCTTTCAATTCCATTAACAACTATCATGATTTGCATCTTACAACATCATTCTCATGATTACATTGTTATATCTCGCATTTTGCACGTCGGAATATTTTTAAGTTGGTTGCGAAGAATTATGGACAGGGTTATCTCTCGACGTTGTTTTACGACGAATGGTTTAGGATTTGGTTGAACGGAAGCATTAAGGAAGAATTTGGGATTAAGAATGCATTATGGAAAAATTTAAAAACTTCATGGAATGAGAGTAAGGTGGGCCATGGCCATGTGGAGGCTTGATATATATATATACATGTGGAATTAGATGACTTGTTAAGTCATTTTCATTAAGTTCATCTTTTAGGAAATTCTAGAAATTTGAAGAATTTTGGAGGGAAAGGAACAAAAAAAAAAAGAAGAGAGAAAAGATGACAAGGTGGCCGGCCATGTGCATGGCATGTGCCACCACTTATATATATAAGGTTAAGTCTTGAATTGGAAGACAAGATTCATCATTTATCATCTAGAAATTTCAAGAGAAAAGAGGAAAAAAAAGAAGGACAAGGACGGCAATAAGGGGCTGGCGAACCAGCCCCATGGAGATGGTCAAGAAAAATCTGTTTCTTCATGCTTTTACACTAATTAGAAGGTCCTCTATCTTGTGGACTAGTTGTTGGAAGGAAGAAACTACTTGTTTTGAAGAAAGGCAAGTCTAGCGAGAAAGGGAGAAGGTGAAAAAAAGGTATGATTCAATCTTATTTCTTGTATGTTATAGATGATTGTGTATATTGTGGAGGGTGTAGATGAATAAAATTCATGAGGTTGTAGTAAGTTGTGTGTGTGGCCGTGTGTGTTGGATTGTATAGGGATGAAGGACTAATTGAATTTAGCATGTTCTTGTGTTGTTGTAATGCATAGAAAATGAATGAAACTCATGGAATGTTGAATGTTGTGTTGTGGCCGAATAAGGGCTGAATTGGTATAGGTATGTTGAGCTAATTTTATGTTGCATTTTGGTGGTTGTTCGTTGCGGATTATGTAGTGAAAATGAAGGTTTAACGACTTATGTTGGTGTTGCAATTGTTGCGGACTGTTTTTGAAAGTTAATATGGTTCTAATATGTTCCCTTATACTTATGAAGTTAGTGTGGAAATGTATGGAATTGTTGACATAATATGAAATTGGAAAGAAAGAAACGCATTATGGTTGAATTGTCTTGAAATATGGCGCGAATTGCCTAGAATGCGTTATGAATTGATTATGGATGTTGTCATTATGATTGTTGGTTTGGTTGTTGTTGATATGGGCCGAGCCATAATTCTCGGGATGCTGTATTTACGAGAGGAGATGCTGCCCAAATTTTTGTAGACAAGAGAAGGATGGAAGATTTGAAAGCAAAAAGTCTACTATCGACAATTGGTAAACATGACCATTTGCAAATTCTGGGCGAAACGGGATTCGAGATTGAACGAGCATAAGACGTCCGAAAGGTATGTGAAGCTATCCCTTTCCTTCCTTTGGCATGTCCTAGGTGTATTAGGCTTGAATTTGAGCCTCGGGGATTATTCTGTTCATCGAAAGTCGATTCTGAAATTGAGCACTATTCATTCAGTGCGATTGAACTAGAATCTTTATATTTTGTTGGAAAATGTTCAAACGACCGTAACTTGCAGGAATGTGATCGAATTGCCTTGAAACTTCATAGATGACTCCATTAAGTGATATTTTATAAAACCTTTTCAAAACCACTCCGAAGGGGTGTGATATATTATTTTCTAAAGCTTTTAAAACCACCCCGAAGGGGGTGCGATATATTATTTTCTAAGGCTTTTCTAAAACCACTCCGAAGGGTGCGTACAAAACCACTCCGAAGGGAGTGTGATATTTTATAAAACTTTTTAGAAACCACTCCGAAGGGGTGCGATATTTTATTATTATTACTAATATTAATATGCCCGAAGGGGCTAGGATTAGTATTATGTCGCGAGTGGCATGCCGATGGGGCCGGGGGTAGCCGTATGCCGCGAGTGACATGCCCGAAGGGCTAGGATTATGTCGGGGCCAGCATGTCCGATGGGGCCGGGGTAGACGTATGTTGGACTGCATGCCCGGCGGGGCCATCATTTTACGTCGGGACCAGCATGTCCGATGGGGCCAGGATAGACGTATGCTGGACCGGCGCACCCGAAGGGGATTATTATTATTATTATTATTATTATTATTATTATTATTATTATTATTATTATTATCATCATCATTATCATCATGCCGGAAGCGGCAATGCCCGAAGGGGCCACCATTATTATTGTTAGGCCGGAAGCGGCCGTCCGAAGGGACTATTTTATTTAAATATCTAATTCATGTCAGGTGACCTAAACTTGCTTTTTGTCGTATTTTTTCCTGATTTACGCTTTAGTAATGCTTTACATACTCAGTACATATTCCGTACTGACCCTCCTTCTTCGGGGGGCTGCGTTTCATGCCACGCAGGTACACCCACACGAAGAGAAGACTTGCTAGAAGTTGTCTCCGCGGAATTGGCGAGCTCCACCTCAGTTCGGAGTGTTGCCGAGTCAAAGTGTTCGTGTCATGGTTTTAGCATATGTTAGAGACTTTGCAGACAGTGTCCTGTGGATAGCGCGTCGGGAAGTGCGGATGATTTGTAAATGTTAAAAGAGTATGCGTTTTTAGATAATATTTATTGATTGAAAAGTTTCATGTTTCTTAAAAATTTTCGAATTGACAGGTTTTAGTAACGCGAACGCCTAAGGGTTCGCTCGACTCTGAGGAGGGTCGGGTGCCCATCACACCCTAGTAAGGTCGGGGTGTGACAAAGTGGTATCAAAGCAGGTCTGTCCTAGGGGTCGTCTGCAAAGTCGTGTCCGGTAGAGTCCTGTTTATAGTGTGTTGCGCGCCACATTTATAAACAAGAGGCTACGGGGCATCTAGGGATCGTTGACCTTCTTTCATATCTAAGAATTGTTGACCTTCTTTCATATTTAAGATCGTGCGATAGAGCCCAGTCATAGGGTATGAAGTCCCTTGTACTAACCTTTTATTTCAGCGGAAGGACGACGTCGATAAAAGAAAGCGACCTATGACATCAACAGTTACAAAGTACAGTGGTAAACAACGGTGCGGACGAGGCATGTTGGATGAGGTAAGAATAATGAAGTATTACTGAAATATAAGTCGGGTGAATGAAAGTGAAGGTGAACATTAAGAATTGAAAAGGGTAAAATAGTAATCGTACAAGGAAGGACGTGTTACGAAAATGCCCCAGAATCTGTGAAACTTTGACTGACTCCAGATTATGTAGCAAAGGGCATATGAGGAAGTGGACGCGATTATATCAGCATTAAGGCTTTGAATTCCACCAAAGTTTCGGGGTTAAGCGTGCTCAGATGGGAGCAATTTCATGATGGGTGACCCCCTGGGAAGTATGCCAAAATTTTCACAAATGTTGATCCAAGAAACAAATGGGAAAAATAGAAGATACAAGATGGTTGGAGGCTATAAAAGGAGCCACCCAGCACGCGACAGGCGAGATTAGAGAAGGGACAGAAAGTACGCTATGACTTTGGAATTAGGATAGGCTTGAACTACGCTTGGAAGTATTTTGTGGATTAGCTGATAATAATTATGCGCGTACATATGAATACGCATGATGCCTCATTCGTGATTGAATTAGTGAGCACGTGTGTCCCAACGTGAAGATTGTTGACGTGTAAGGAGCCCCTTAAAAGGGGGGAAGCGGATAAGAAAAATGCAAGAGTGGGATAAGAACAGTTGATATAACAGTGTGTTTGGTATGGGCATTTGGGCTACCAATGAAGCCCCCCGCTCGCCGAAGTAAGTTACTAAGATTGGAGAAACCAGCAATAGCTATAAAGAGGGAGCTCCCCCGAGGCACTTATGAGACCCCGCATGACTAAGTGAACATTCGAGGACGAATGTTCTAAAGGGAAGAATGTTATATCTCGCATTTTGCACGTCGGAATATTTTTAAGTTGGTTGCGAAGAATTATGGACAGGGTTATCTCTCGACGTTGTTTTACGACGAATGGTTTAGGATTTGGTTGAACGGAAGCATTAAGGAAGAATTTGGGATTAAGAATGCATTATGGAAAAATTTAAAAACTTCATGGAATGAGAGTAAGGTGGGCCATGGCCATGTGGAGGCTTGATATATATATATACATGTGGAATTAGATGACTTGTTAAGTCATTTTCATTAAGTTCATCTTTTAGGAAATTCTAGAAATTTGAAGAATTTTGGAGGGAATGGAACAAAAAAAAAAAAGGAGAAAAGATGACAAGGTGGCCGGCCATGTGCATGGCATGTGCCACCACTATATATATATGGTTAAGTCTTGAATTGGAAGACAAGTTCATCATTTATCATCTAGAAATTTCAAGAGAAAAGAGGAAAAAAAAAGAAGGACAAGGACGGCAATAAGGGGCTGGCCGAACCAGTACCCCCATGGAGATGGTCAAGAAAAATCTGTTTCTTCATGCTTTTACACTAATTAGAAGGTCCTCTATCTTGTGGACTAGTTGTTGGAAGGAAGAAACTACTTGTTTTGAAGAAAGGCAAGTCTAGCCGAGAAAGGGAGAAGGTGAAAAAAAGGTATGATTCAATCTTATTTCTTGTATGTTATAGATGATTGTGTATATTGTGGAGGGTGTAGATGAATAAAATTCATGAGGTTGTAGTAAGTTGTGTGTGTTGGATTGTATAGGGATGAAGGACTAATTGAATTTAGCATGTTCTTGTGTTGTTGTAATGCATAGAAAATGAATGAAACTCATGGAATGTTGAATGTTGTGTTGTGGCCGAATAAGGGCTGAATTGGTATAGGTATGTTGAGCTAATTTTATGTTGCATTTTGGTGGTTGTTCGTTGCGGATTATGTAGTGAAAATGAAGGTTTAACGACTTATGTTGGTGTTGCAATTGTTGCGGACTGTTTTTGAAAGTTAATATGGTTCTAATATGTTCCCTTATACTTATGAAGTTAGTGTGGAAATGTATGGAATTGTTGACATAATATGAGAATTGGAAAGAAAGAAACGCATTATGGTTGAATTGTCTTGAAATATGGCGCGAATTGCCTAGAATGCGTTATGAATTGATTATGGATGTTGTCATTATGATTGTTGGTTTGGTTGTTGTTGATATGGGCCGAGCCATAATTCTCGGGATCTTGTATTTACAGAGGAGATGCTGCCCAAATTTTTGTAGACAAGAGAAGGATGGAAGATTTGAAAGCAAAAAGTCTACTATCGACAATTGGTAAACATGACCATTTGCAAATTCTGGGCGAAACGGGATTCGAGATTGAACGAGCATAAGACGTCCGAAAGGTATGTGAAGCTATCCCTTTCCTTCCTTTGGCATGTCCTAGGTGTATTAGGCTTGAATTTGAGCCTCGGGGATTATTCTGTTCATCGAAAGTCGATTCGAAATTGAGCACTATTCATTCGGTGCGATTGAACTAGAATCTTTATATTTTGTTGGAAAATGTTCAAACGACCGTAACTTGCGGGAATGTGATCGAATTGCCTTGAAACTTCATAGATGACTCCATTAAGTGATATTTTATAAAACCTTTTCAAACCACTCCGAAGCGGGGTGTGATATATTATTTTCTAAAGCTTTTTAAAACCACCCCGAAGGGGGGTGCGATATATTATTTTCTAAGGCTTTTCTAAAACCACTCCGAAGGGGTGCGTACAAAACCACTCCGAAGGGAGTGTGATATTTTATAAAACTTTTTAGAAACCACTCGAAAGGGGTGCGATATTTTATTATTATTACTAATATTAATATGCCCGAAGGGGCTAGGATTAGTATTATGTCGCGAGTGGCATGCCCGATGGGGCCGGGGTGGTAGCCGTATGCCGCGAGTGACATGCCCGAAGGGGCTAGGATTATGTCGGGGCCAGCATGTCCGATGGGGCCAGGGTAGACGTATGTTGGACCTGCATGCCCGAAGGGGCCATCATTTTACGTCGGGACCAGCATGTCCGATGGGGCCAGGATAGACGTATGCTGGACCGGCGCACCCGAAGGGGATTATTATTATTATTATTATTATTATTATTATTATTATTATTATTATTATTATTATTATTATCATCATCATTATCATCATGCCGGAAGCGGCAATGCCCGAAGGGGCCACCATTATTATTGTCAGGCCGGAAGCGGCCGTCCGAAGGGACTATTTTATTTAAATATCTAATTCATGTCAGGTGACCTAAACTTGCTTTTTGTCGTATTTTTCCTGATTTACGCTTTAGTAATGCTTTACATACTCAGTACATATTCCGTACTGACCCTCCTTCTTCGGGGGGCTGCGTTTCATGCCACGCAGGTACACCCAGACGAAGAGAAGACTTGCTAGAAGTTGTCTCCGCGGAATTGGCGAGCTCCACCTCAGTTCGGAGTGTTGCCGAGTCAAAGTGTTCGTGTCATGGTTTTAGCATATGTTAGAGACTTTGCAGACAGTGTCCTGTGGATAGCGCGTCGGGAAGTGCGGATGATTTGTAAATGTTAAAAGAGTATGCGTTTTTAGATAATGTTTATTGATTGAAAAGTTTCATGTTTCTTAAAAATTTTCGAATTGACAGGTTTTAGTAACGCGAACGCCTAAGGGTTCGCTCGACTCTGAGGAGGGTCGGGTGCCCATCACACCCTAGTAAGGTCGGGGTGTGACATACATAAACTATACAAAATCGCATACTTTCCAACAACAACCTAACAACCAATTCTTCGAGTTAACTTAAACCATTATTCTTCCATCTTCATCACAAGACTTCAACAACACAATTGACATACTAAATAATTTAATTAACCTTCATTTCATACCAAACACCACACGGCTACATTCCATAATTTCCAACTTCCATCAATTCATTCTACTTTCATTTCCAACATGAATTTCCATCATAACCACAACTAGAACACAATATAAAGTTCAACTCACCATAGTCATGCACCATACACACACATACGGCTATACACACACACACACATACACGGCTCACACATGCACATGCACACACACCATAATTTCATGATTTCCATTCAATCTAACATCCATAAATCTTCTACAACACAAAAAGGAACATGAAACCTTACCTTTTCTTAATTTCTCCACTTGCCACCAAGATCACCTTCTTGCCTTAAAAATTATACCAACTTGTAGAGGAACTTGAGCTTAGTAGTAATTCCAAGAGAGATGAATTTTTGAACCAAGATTGAAGGCTAGAAAATTTTCTTTTCTTTTTCTCTCTTCTTTCTCCTTTGGCCGTGCTCTTTTTTTTTTTCTTATTCTTGATTTCACTTTGTTTCTCTTGAAGTTTCTTGAGCCATCCTCCCTTATATTAATTAATTGGCACATGCCAAATTAATTAAATTGGGGTTGGGCCTTGGCCATATGGCCGGCCACCCTCTTCTTGGGCCTTAGTTTCTTATTTTTTTTTTTGGCCCAATTCATCATGAATCATGTTTTGCAAATTCCCGAAACAAGTTTCCAAAATTCCAATTTTGCCCTTAAGCCTTCTCCGGTGCTTCCACCTTCAAGTTGTCATATCCGCCACACCTACTAAGAAAAATTCAAACATGGCCTTCTTTCTCATAATTCTCAATTATTTCGCATTTTTCGATTATGCAAAAAGGCGGGATATAACATCCTCCCCCCCTTTAAAACATTCGTCCTCGAATGTTAATTCAGCCTCGTGGTAGATCAAAATCAGCCGGGGAGGTCTACTTGCCATTTACATACTTGCACTTGATCGAAGAACTTGTAACGGCCTTGATTTTCCAACTTCATCCATCTTTCTTCTATATCACCTTATTAGGGTTGTTCATACCGTCTTAAATCGAATGCACGGCGGACAGAATCTCAACCAGAACCAGAAGATCAAACGGACGTCAGACGGAGTCATGTCCGGGGTCAGAAGTACAGAAATACGACAGACAGAATCATATTCCGATGATTATCTTAAACGAATTCAAATTCGGAGCCAGACGTACAGACATATCAGACGGATCTATAATCAGAGTCAGACATATAGAGATTTATCAGACAGATTTAAAATCAGAACCAGACGTACCGAAGTATATCGGACAGAATTATGATCGGAGTTGGACGTACAGAGGTATGTTACACAGATACGTAATGAGATTCAGAAGCACAGGGTATAGTAAACAGAGCTTCACCGAAAGCAGGGACGCAGAAATATAGCGTACAGAATCGCAGTCAGAGTCGAACTACCTTTACTGTACGTCAGAGTCTTACGAAATTTCCTTGTCATCCTACTTAAGTTACCCCAATTTCTCATTTAGTCCCCATATCCATATTTGTGAAAATTCTTGACGTACTTCCCAGGGGGTCACCCATCGAATTTCTCGGTCTTAGCACGCTTAACTTCAAATCTTTCACGCATTTTGGTACGTTAACGCTAATATAACTGCGTCATCTGCCCCACACGACCTTCGTCACGTAATTTAGGGCAGGTCAGGCCTTAATAAAATTTTTTGAAAAATTTCCGTAGCGGGTCCCACCCCGGTCTAGACTATACAGTTACCACATCGCCCTCCTGTTTCCATCTGTACATATGTATAGCTGCCTCACGAGGTTCTTGTAATTTGGGTTTATGCTTTACTCTTACTAGCACCCAGAAAAGAAAGTCATACAACATAATGGAATACAGATCAATCAATGCACGTACTTTTCGAGGAAAGGTTAATAGTATACCTGGATCTGCATCTGGTGACACTCCCGGGTCCTGCCGGCCGGTCAAAGCATATACGCGGTTCGAAGGACCGCTAGAACTGGGTGCTCCACTCCGACCTCTGCCGCGCCTCACTGGTGCCGGCATATCTCGCCCCGTGGGGCGCATGGCTACCGAAGGAGAAAACGAGCCGGCATCTGACCGAGTAGGCTGAACCCGAACCGCCCCTGTGCGGCACTCCCTCATGATGTGGCCCTGTCGGCCGCACGAAAAACAGGCGCCGGTGGCAAGACGGCACTCTCCCGGATGGTGCCTGCCACACTGAGGACACTGGGGCAAAGATAACCTCGACTGACTGAACCCCGTACTCCGCTGCGAATCCAAGGCCCTAGAACTCTGGCCTACTCCAGACGGACCCGCGCCATCAAAATGTCTACCAACGGACTGGGTACCGCGGTCCGACGGAGGAAAGAATCTACCGAGCTGTCGCTGAGGCCGTCCGCCTCGAGAACCTCCGAATACTCCTCAAATCGGCCCCTTGGGCCGTCTCCGTCATACTCTCTCGGACCGATCTTCCCTATGCCGGTCCCTCTACCCCCCGTGCATAAGCTCGTAGCCGGCGATGTCCATACCGGTCGCGCCGCCATCGCCATGCAACAATCAACCAAATAGGGGTCCGGCCCCATCACGTACCCGGTGCATCCGGTCCTCCATATCGGCCACAATCGTCGGCGCATATCGGGCCGTAGAGTCAAACTCCAAATTATACTCTCGAATACTCCGCCCTCTCGCTTTTAATCCGCAAAAATCGGTCAACTCTCGCCCGTCGCAGCTACGGTGGTAGAAAGTGGCGGAGGAAAGCGGCTGTGAACTCGTCCCACGTAGCTGGGGGAGCATCCTCACCCCTGGACAGCTCCCAGGACTCATACCAGTTAGCCGCAACATCTCGTAGTCTGTGCGAGGCTAACTCGACGGACTCGGTCTCTGAAGCCCTGACCAGTCCTAATGCACGTCTCATCCCCCGAATGAAGTCATGGGGGTCCTCCTCAAGCTTAGACCCGAAAAACTCGGGGGGCCACATGTCGAAAATCGCGGACCCTCGGCTATCACGCCGTCATCATCATCTCCTCTCGTCCGCGTCCTCGAGCACGTCCGGCCACTATCGTCGTCGGCGGTATCGCCTCCCTCAATGTCCCGTCCTCCGCCCCGGCCGGGGAGCGGGCGCGGAGCCTGCCGAGGGGCTGCCCGGCCTCATCCGGTGGCGGAGTGGCCGAACCCTCCGACTGGGGCACAACATCGGGCATAGCCTGGGTGCGGGCCCTAGTAACCCTCTGAGCCCGGCTAATCTCTCCTGTCTCCGGCACTGCTTTGCCCTTTTGGGCAGCCGTCGCCTTCTTCGGAGGCATCGCTGAAATACATAACAGTTCGTCAGAAGGGAAAACATCCTGATAACACAGCTCTAACGCACGATCTAAGAGTCAAAGAAAGGGTAACATAACATCCTAGATGTCCGGTAGCCTCCTGTTTATAGATGTGGGGCCCAACACACCGATAAACAAGACTCTACTAGACACGGCACACAGACATTCCGAGAACCGACCGCTCTGATACCACTTTTGTCACGACCCAACCCCGTGGGCCGCGACTGGTGTCCTAACTGGACACCCATACGCACCTACCTGACAGATCTGGCATATCAAACAGCTAATCTTGTTTAGACATACATAAATTCATACAAATATCGGGTACGTCGCATGAAAATATACATACATACATAAACATACTTAGACCTGTACACTAGCCGCTGAGGCTATCATAACAGTCGCAAACCCGAACATACGTGCGACCAGTGACAACTCACAACCCACAATCATGTCTGCAGACCTCTAACATACAGGACAGAATCAGAAGACGGGACAGGGCCCCGCCGTACCCAAATAGTCATATATACAGAACATATGAACAACAGCAGATATATACCAAAAGTATCAGCTCCGGATCAAAGGGAGCTCCTCAAAACAGCAGACTGAAGTCCTAGACCGGTGGCGTATCACGCGGTGCGTCCGTACCTGTGGGCATGTAACACAGCCCCGAGAAGCAAGGGGGTCGGTACGAAGATGTACCGAGTATGTAAAGCGTAAAGGTAACAAGTATAACCATGATCAAAGACAGAGTACGAAGCATAACAGACGGAGCCGTAATTAGAATCGAAATACAAAAAGTAACACCGTGTCCGAGACCTCGAAGACATAATGCATATCAGATCATATAATATCATGCGAACATGTATCGTGTCCGGCCCTCGGATAAGGGACTCGGTAAGTAAAGTCATGCATAACGAGAATCATGTACCATATGTGTAGATGACGTATCCGGCCCTTATTAAGGGACTCGGTAATATGGAATCACATCCGTCAAATCATATATCATGTATACATAACGTGTCCCGGCCCTCTACTGCGGGTCTCGGTGAATAATAATCATATGCCGTCCTGGCCGCCATCCCCGTATCATCATATCACAATCATATACAAATAACGTGTCCCGGCCCGCAAGTACGAGGGACTCGGTGAATAATGCAGAAAAGTGCGCACGAGAACATGTCCTGGCCCGGGCTCAGTGAAAAGACATATCATAGCTTGCACGAACAGAGTAGTGCCGAAACATATGCATATAAGTCCAGACTCAACAGACCCAATCACACAAATAGTCATAATACGTACCTTTCGGATGCCATGACGGATTATGTCAAATCGGGGTTTTTGGAGACTATTCGTACGTAACAAATATATCATGGGACTTACAAAAGATTCAGAAGGATCGTTCTTAAGCAAACGGAACAACACAAATGACATATCATTTCAAGGAAAACGGACGATACTCGTATAGGTATATGTATGCCCTTTTTGGGGATGGCACGATTACTGACTTCAGATCATATTTTAAGGATCATAACTCATGTCAAGACATATCATAAAATTCATCATATTCATTGTTCGACAACGGTGCGATCATCAAAAGATTTCTCTAAACATTGTAAAGAAATAAATTAATTAGAACCATAATAAGAGGTCTCGGAATCTGTGGGCCCACCTCGAGTCAAGTCGAGGCGGCGGTCATAAGTTACGGATCATAGACTTTATAAAATCATTTATAAGCGTTTGGGACAATCCAAGTCCATTTGGGAAGGTTTCGTACACATAAATCATTTTGATGACGATACGTGAAGAAATAGGTTCAATCTTATTGAACGATTTGGCGCTATTTTCAATCTTAGATTATGAGACGCGAAGTTCAATCGAGGATCGCTTCCAAGCCTAGTACACTCGAACATGCCAAAGAAGGATAGGGACGGCTTTACATACCGAACCGCGCCTTACGCTCCTCAAATCTCAATTCCCGTTTCGTCAAAAAAGCCGCAAATGGTCATTCTTACCAATTACTATTCATGCAAGCTAATATTTCAACTTGGGGTTATACTTGGCTACCGAAATTTCGGCAGCATTTCCCCTATGAATACAACACCCCGAGACTTAGCTCGGCTCAGAATAACCAACAACAAATCAACAACAACACCAACAATCCCAATAAAACGCAATATGACCTAATTGGTCATTTTCCAACATAATGTCATAACTTCCGTTTCCAACTTCATATTTCCAATTCAACCTCAACATATTAATCAAGATCATTACGATTCTATTCGGAAACATATCATAACATTTCTACCACGTACATACAAGATATACATAAAATATACAAAGCATGCAAACCTTTCCACCAAAACCACAATTTATCCAAATTTTTTCCAATCTTTAACATACAAGTTCATAACACATTTCCATCATCCAAATTCATCAACCTTAATCATATTTTACACCTTAAACACTTCATTCCCATACTTTCATAAATTCATACTAAATCAACATAAACTTCCAAGACATATTTTTACCTTTCAATTCCATTAACAACTATCATGATTTGCATCTTACAACATCATTCTCATGATTACATAAACTATATAAAATCGCATACTTTCCGACAACAACCTAACAACCAATTCTTCAAGTTAACTTAAACCATTATTCTTCCATCTTCATCACAAGACTTCAACAACACAATTGACATACTAAATAATTTAATTAACCTTCATTTCATACCAAACACCACACGGCTACATTCCATAATTTCCAACTTCCATCAATTCATTCTACTTTCATTTCCAACATGAATTTCCATCATAACCACAACTAGAACACAATATAAAGTTCAACTCACCATAGTCATGCACCATACACACACATACGGCTATACACACACACACACATACACGGCTCACACATGCACATGCACACACACCATAATTTCATGATTTCCATTCAATCTAACATCCATAAATCTTCTACAACATAAAAGGAACATGAAACCTTACCTTTTCTTAATTTCTCCACTTGCCACCAAGATCACCTTCTTGCCTTAAAAATTATACCAACTTGTAGAGGAACTTGAGCTTAGTAGTAATTCCAAGAGAGATGAATTTTTTTGAACCAAGATTGAAGGCTAGAAAATTTTCTTTTCTTTTTCTCTCTTCTTTTCTCCTTTGGCCGTGCTCTTTTTTTTTTTTTCTTATTCTTGATTTCACTTTGTTTCTCTTGAAGTTTCTTGAGCCATCCTCCCTTATATTAATTAATTGGCACATGCCAAATTAATTAAATTGGGGTTGGGCCTTGGCCATATGGCCGGCCACCCTCTCTTCTTGGGCCTTAGTTTCTTATTTTTTTTTTTGGCCCAATTCATCATGAATCATGTTTTGCAAATTCCCGAAACAAGTTTCCAAAATTCCAATTTTGCCCTTAAGCCTTCTCCGGTGCTTCCACCTTCAAGTTGTCATATCCGCCACACCTACTAAGAAAAATTCAAACATGGCCTTCTTTCTCATAATTCTCAATTATTTCGCATTTTTCGATTATGCAAAAAGGCGGGCATCATCATCATTATCGTACTTATAACGTATCTTTTATCTCATAAGGCTATTCATGAACATGGACTCTTAGTTTTTTGGAATATAGGAGATTCATGGAGAAGGAGGAAAATCATGCCATAAGATTCATGCCTTAGAAAGAAAGGAGTAGCCTCACATACCTTTTTCGTTTAACTACTCTATCGCTTGCTCGTTCTCCTTCAATGCTCATGTTTCTACCTTCAAGAGAATTTGTATTAACATTAGCTAAACGATTATAAGAACGTGCTTACTAAAGCTAGAGAAAATTGGGCACCATTTCCTTTGTTTATACAACTTTCCTCATATTCCATGTCAACTCCCAAACATCCATAACATCATTCACAATATTGTAAACAACAATCATCATTTATCTACATTATCCACATTTCACAATTTCACTTCAACTCCTTCATAATCATGGTTATAGTTCACTATTGCATTTTCTCACATATAATACTTATCTCATCTTCTAAATGTCATTCATAACATACTTTCAATCACAATATCTCAATAATCATGATTCAATCCAAGCTATTGCTCAACAATTACACTATTCTTACATTCATGACCCATTTTCTATTTCCTTCTACAATCCAAGTTTTTCAACTTTCCAACATCTCAAACAACATGTAAATACCATAAAACTCACCTTAGATAATGGAAGAATAAGTCTTGAGTGGAATACTCTTCTTGCACCCAAAACCCTAGTTCACTTCCCTTGAAATTTCTTGGCTTGGATGAACTTTGATGTGTTTCATACACTTGGTTCACTTGAATTCTTGATATTGATCTTTGATTTCCTTTATTTTTTTGTAGATGAAGTATGTGGAACCTTCTAGAGGTCTTGAGAGAGATGAAGAAGTGTGGGAAATGAAATTAGTGAAGTGGGATCACATGTATATAATTGAACTTACTCAGCCCGTCGGGACTTCCACGGACACTTATACGGTCCGTGGAACATTGCGCGGGCCGTATAAGTGGTCGTGGTTCACCACTAAGCAATCATCATCTCTCATTGGGTGTTATACAGACCGTTTAATGTTATACGAACCATATAAGTTGGTCGTATAACCCCTTTTCCCTAAAATGATCTCCGTCGTTCATTTGATCTCCAATCCTTATGGAACCTTCTTGACACTTGTTGAACACTTCGTTAGCAATCTAAGGGACATTATGACTCTTCTCCAAAACATCATTAAGTCATCATTAATTTGATACTCGTAACTCTTGCCCGACAGACAACATATACCTTACTTTCCTTAACAACTTTCATCTCCTACTTCAAATGTTTTTTTTTTTTGAAATCTCATTTAGAATCATCGAATTTTATTTCTTACTTATCAAAATATTGTATACCTCATGCCCTTCGTTAGTCTATTCACTGTACGTTAACAGGAAATTTTGCAAGGTGTAACATAGGGTCCGACTTCAATTCGCAAAATTCGATTCGTCTGCAGGATTTTGGTGATTCTGAAGGGTATAGGGCAGCTAGTAAACTGCAATTCTCTGAAGCTGCAACCTCTGCACAGCCGACTCCAACTGTCATGACCATAATTACCGATCGTGCGGGCACCTACTTTATTATCACTAGTAGGCGAACCCTTACCCGTTAACCACTAGCCAATTTTAACTTCTTTAATCATTTATACTAAAACAATGAATGAACATGTGAGTGAATAAATAAATAAGACAATTCATAATTAATAAATAATTTAAGTGCGTAAGTCTTAACAAATACAACCCCAAGATCTGAAAGTCATCGTACAAGGACTCTAATTAACAATGTCTAAAGAATGACGTATATCTCAAATATAATAATAATGTCTGGAATGAAAGTAGACATCTGGGAAGAGAGATCTTATGGTGGCATGGCATGGTATGGATAGAAGCTCACCCTCGGATCTGATCGAGCAAACTAGGTTCAAGCTAGAGATCTAGCATGGATGAAGTCTCTGGAACACACCGCACTCAAAAAGGGTGCAAAGAAGGTAGCATCAAGATAAACACTATGTACCGGTAAGCATCATAGGCCGACTAAGATTAGTTCACGTATATAAGTATAAAATCAACAAGATAAACAAATAGGCACTTAATACTCAAATTCAAGTCACGGAATATCCCATAACAGAGTCACAGCCCAAGATGAAGCTTCCATACCATAAGTCTGTCTAGTCTCAATAATCTCACCTGATAAGCACAAGCCCAAGTTCCTTCCCTAGGTAGAGCCACTAATCCACAATTTAACTCAGTCAATGATAATATTAATACCACAACAGTCGTTTCGGCAAACCACACCAAAATCAGAACTATACAAGCCATATAATAATGCAGAATAAAATGTGATGAGGTGCAATGCAAAATATGATGGTGTGCAGTGCAATGTAATGCAATGCACTGGACAAATACACACTGTACACGTATGCTAACTTATGTCATTGTTCAGTAGTCATGATTTGCAGGGGACCCATGGTGTCCATGTACCACTCATTCCGGGATACTTCTCGGACTCTAGCACAAACCTCATCTCCGGAACGAACCTCGGACGCGGGCCATATCAATGTACCTCTCATTTCCCGAATAAACCTCGGACCACGAGCTCACAACTAGGCCACATCCTCACCCTCGATCAAATGTGCCTTTTCATATGTATAGTAACACTGTCACATCACTCTCAATGATCAATTCATAAAGTACTATGTATCAAATAGTATCAAAAGGTCAACAAGAAGATTATATTAACTTCTTCACTAATTTCACATCACAATGTATGTCTCAATGTATTCTAGTTCATTAGTATGTATATACTATGAACAATTAGCAATATCAATGTCAAACACAAGGCATCATGCCACAAGTCTTTCAGAAATGGTTTCCGAACCATTTCCACCATGTATGAGTGTATGAATGCATAAACGAGTGTAAATATGGTAAATCAATGCAAACTAATAAATCAACAGTGAAGGTACAAGTCATATCAAGACTTGGATCAACTCAGCGGACCATGGGAATGACCTCTATAGCGGACCATGGGAATCCGCATCAGCGCTATGGCGGTCTATCCACCGCTATGGAGGTATCGCCGCAGCGGCCAACCACCCCCCACAGCAGCCATCGAGAAAATGGATGGCCGCTGGCAGCGGTCCACCTACCGCTATAGCGGTACCGCAGCAGCGGTACTCCCACAGCCACAGCGGTCCCATTTGGGCAGTGAGCCTGACTTTTTGTCCATTTTTTTGCCCTATCGCCCTACATTTCATCCGAGGCCTCAAAAACATAAACAAGACATGCACATATACATAAAGACCTCATACGAATCCACCCGTGGCCTCAAAATTCCCAAAAGAGTTCTAATTCTGCACGTCACCCCTCAACGGACTCAATAAATTCAAACAACCACCACAAACAAGTCAAGTTTCTGCTCATAGGCTTACACAATCGAGTTTCTATTAGCTCGTTTTACCCTTGGAAAGGTTATATTTTGTGAGGTGATCTTACATTTGTCATAACGACCGGAAGGGTCATTACACCAGATATCAATTTATCAATCATTCGTCCTCGAACGACGAAGGGGAGTAAGAAGGCTGACGATAACCCAAAGACATGCATTATAACCGCCCGAAAGCCTCCACGGCACCAAGTGAGCCCCAACCACTATCCGTTCTTCTTACTTGTCAAAGCTTCTTATAGCTTAGCTACAAGACCCAGTTTCCATATTTATGTACTCGAACCTACCATAGGAATTGCTATAACACATATGCGTCATCTAATATATCGAAATTGATCATACTAATCCCAAATAATTCCTCTAATGATTACAACTTCTCTAGACCCATATGATCACCAATGCAATCAACATATCGTTCTTAGATCAGTAAACTAAGATTTCGTACGTCAACACGCTTTGTTTAATAATAACTATGTCAACCTTTTACCTATCAATCATTCAAGGCAAGTAATAGTTTATCATGGACTTACCCCACCCTCTCTGTTTCTATCACTTACTTAATACTACAAAAGGACCACGTGAAACCCAACAACCTTATCTATTCCACTAAACTCATTTACCCTTTTTCCTCAGACTAATTCGTTAGGACACTCTTCATAACATCTCGTCCTATCAAAACTGTTTAACATCCTTATATTTCTCACATTATGACAAATTTACTATTATCAAGAAGCCACAACAATATATCAACTCTTAGACAAATCTCAACTACCATCAATTTATTACTTGTTCCTCATATCTATCTCAACCAAGCGTTAACTCAGACACCCGCTTCCCTAAGTTCATACTTAACCCTGTTCTGACTGCACAACTAATTTAACTTATCACCATTTCTTTAATACGACGAAATTTAACTCAGAAATCTCAAAAATAAGCCTTACCTTAGAAAGATGTCGTACAACTCGAAAACACCAACCAACAAACATATATGTAAGCTCAATAACCACATAGGTAATTAAGAAAATATGGTACAATAAATAATATCATCTCGCACCAGCTGTAAGTAACACAATAACCACTAGAGTCTTTGTTTCTGTTATCCAACCAACGTCCCCTATAGTCTATGACATACTAGAACTTACCAATTCATACATAGCCCTCGAGTCTACTTCACATTGTACAACCTCAACATAACTCTCAAATCATTTGCTCTTGTTTCGAACGATCCCCCTTTTTATCCTTAATAAATCATAGTCTAGATTAGAGATTCAAGCTTAAGATTTACTACTTCATGAAATCGCATCTTTACTATAGGCAAGACTCACCAATTTAACTAATATTTAAAGCCTATTATTTAATTCTCAATGCTAAGGTAGAAACTCATCTTCTCCAACTAGTCCCCATACATTTGCACCATTAATTCAAGCCTCAGATGATATATAATCATAAGATACGGCAAGGGAACTCACCCCCAGAAGAAAAAAATTCAGGAACTCTTCAAGTTACCCTAAATTCTCTCTAGAACTCGAGTTAATTCAAACCTCATCATTAATTTATCACTTGATGTCCTACTCAGTTTCCACTCCACATCCCAACTATTTATCCAAAGCCTTACAACCATAACTAAACATGTAGGTCAATGTACAAACATGCTACAGACTTACCCATGACCTTAGAATTCCCCGCGGAGGTCTAATTTATACTCATTTCAATTTAGTATAACTTGTACCCTACATTTGACAAGCATGTCAGATACCAATTGTTCCCTTCCAAATAGTGTTGATTAATCTATCTAGTGTTCTTTTCTTTATAAGATTATACAAACAAATAACCAGGTCTAAATTACAACCTATACAACTAAACCTCAAGTCACAACTGGAAACTGAACTTGGATCATGTGTCCGAACCAGGAAGCCGCATTTAGTACCACACCAGGTCATGCCATAAAATAAACCGCTCGCGTAAGAGTTTAGGAAAGAGGTTTCCACCATTCGTGGAAGAATAAGACAAGGAAGTGCAGATACCAATTGGGATCGTCTAGACACCAATTTGAATGAAGTAGCACGAAAGAATAAAAGAATTAGAAATTTTCTAAATATCCCATAGCCTCTAGCAAAGAGGTACGGAGCTCTTCGCACAGATCCGCAAGAGTCTACTAGACACGTCCTTGTACAACGAGATTCATGAACCTAGGCTCTGATACCAACTATCACGACCCTAATTACCGATCATGCGGGCACCTACTTTATTATCACTAGTAGGCGAACCCTTACCCGTTAACCCTTTAATTACTAGCTAATTTTAACTTTTTTAATCATTTATACTAAAACAATCAATGAACATGTGAGTGAATAAATAAATAAGACAATTCATAATTAATAAATAATATAAGTGCGGAAGTCTTAACTATTACACCCCCAAGATCTGAAAGTCATCGTACAAGGACTCTAACCAACAATGTCTAAAGAATGAAGTATATCCCAAATATAATAACAATAATGTCTGGAATAAAAGTAGACATCTGGAAAGAGAGATCTTCAGGTGGCATGGAATGGATAGAAGCTCACCCTCGGATCCATTCAAGCTAACTAGCTTCAAGCTAGAGATGTGGTCTTAGAACACAATCTGCACTCAAAAAGGGTGCAACAAGGTAGTATCAATACAAACACTATGTATCGATAAGTATCATAGGCCGACTAAGATAGTTCACGCATATAAGTATAAAATCAACAAGATAAACTGATAGGCACTTAATACTCAAATCAAAGTCACGGAATATCCTCATAACGAGTCACGGCCCAAGATGAAGCTCCAAATCACAAGTCCTGTCTAGTCTCAATAATCTCACCTGATAATCGTAAGTCCAAGTTTCGTCCCTAGGTAGAGTCACTAATCCACAATTTAACTCAGTCAATGGTCATATTTAAATCATAATAGGCATTCAACATCCATACTAAAATCAGAACCAAATGAGCATATCATAATGCAAAAATAAATGTAATTATGTACAATACAAAATATGATGATATGCAATGCAATGCAATGCCATGAAATGCTAATGCAATCGGCCAAATACACACACACACACATGCTAAATGATGTCATTGCTCAAAGAGTCATGACCTACAGGGGACCCATGGGGTCTATGTACCACTCGTTACGAATTCAATCCTCGGACCCTAGCATAAATCTCCGCTCCGGAATGAACCTCGGATGCGGACCACATCAATGTACCACTCATTTTCGGAACTAACCTCAGACCACGAGCTCACAACTAGCCCACATCCTCACCCCAATCAAATGTTCCTTTTCATATGTATAGTAATACTATCACATCACTCTCAATGATCAATTCATCAAGTACCATGTATCAAATAGTATCACAAGTTCAACAAGAAGATTATATTAACTTCTTCACTAATTTCACATCACAATATATGTCTCAACGTATTTCAGTTCATTAGTATTTATGGACTATGAACAATTAGCTAATCAATGTCAAACACAAGGCATCATGCCACAAGTCTTCCTAACCATTTCCATCATGTATGAGTGTATAAATGCATAAATGAGTGTAAACATGGTAAATCAATGCAAACCAATAAAGCAACAGTGAAGGTACAAGTCATAAAGCCACAAGTCATATCAAGACTTAGATCAACTCAGCAATGAAATGAATAATACAAACTGTCTCAACCAACATAATAGTCTATGTCCCTCTTTACTTCCACATGTAGCAAGTACGCCTCACAACTAAGTCTTGTATCACGAAGAAGCTCCACTTTTCTATATATTATCATCAACAGTAAATCATACATCAAGTGATCATCTATGTACTATCATAAGTTTATATCACAATTCAAACCTAAACTCATTATCCTTCCTTCAATATATGTCACTGATAAGAGATCTACAAGAAAACTTTTCTATATATTATCATCAACGATAAAACATACATCAAGTTTTCATCCGATAAGTTTATATCACAATTCAAGCCTAAACTCATTATCCTTCCTTCCCCCGATAACATATATCACAATAAGAGAGAACTGAGTACAATACGACAATTTAGGCAATAAGTCTAATCACAATAATAGGGCAACAAGCCACCTTCAACAACAATCAACCTAATAAAAATCCATCCCGAATCACCACAGTGTGAGTACAACTACACCTTAAATTTCAGTATATAACGTAATGGCGACGAGACCACAAAATCCGAAGTCATACCAACCTAGCTAATATCCAACCAAAATACTATGTCCGAAGACCTAATCATGATTTCTCCCATCAATTCTACACAATACATACATTTCGCTAATCAAAGTCTAACTAAAGTAAGCCATAACCTACCTCGAATGCAGAATAGGAGCCACGAACTACTCCACACGAGTCTTCTATTTCCGAAGCACCTCATAACGGTCAAAGTCTAACAATATGATGCTAAGTAAGAAACAAACCATGTATTTAAACAAGAACAACAATTTGGGGAAGAAGACCCACTTACTTCTACCCCTTTCAATGGATGAAACCATCCTTTAATGGTGAATTTATCATAACTTCTACCTCTACAATCATTAACCTTCAATTCATGGGTTTTTAATCAATTTTACCCTTTCCCACAAATTTTAGAATAAAGCTTCCATTTTTATTAGAACCCTAAGTATCAACATGCAATTTCAACCATAATAAATCAAATTCCTTTCCTAGAAAGTGATAATCTATACTCCTAGATGATTAATCAACAATAAAATCAACAACCCACCAATTATTTAAGGGTTTACTAATTCTAGGGTTCTAGGATTTTTGCCCACCATTGATGGACCTTAAACTAATTATGAAACTTGAAGAAGAAAGGAAAAAGAACAAATAAAGGGGGAGACTTACCCTCCAAGATGCTTTCACCAATGAATAAGATGAATTTTGTCGCTTTCTCTCTTGAAAACTGACTTTGGGGTCTTAGGGTTAATGGGTAGGAGTTGGGGTATTAAAAGAGGACATTATGCCCCCATCAGTTGCTATAGTATTCACCATGGCCACTGCAGCAGTCCCACTATAGCGGCCCTTTGGTCGCTACCAGCGGTCAGCTAGAACAGCTCGAACGAAAACGGGCATAACTCCCTCATCTGGAGGCGAAACGAGACGATTATTTTTCCTATAGATTTGTAATTTTGATACCGATATAATGGTTCAAAACTCACCCAAAAGAAAGATTGGATGATCAATCTGGAGCCATTTTTATCCACAAACCTCCGGCGAAAACATCGAATACGAGCGCGACAAAACCCAAACCCATCTGAAACTCTTTGGAACCACACCAAAAGTTGCGAAAAAGTTAAAAATTATCATATTAACATGTTGGAACTTTCAAAACATCGACACAGGGTCATCCTAACCCGATGTTGACCATGGTCAACTCTAACACACTAACTTAACTAGCTTCTCCATCAATGACTCAATTTACACTCGAACCTTGCGAAAACAAACCCAATGACTTCATTAAGTCATAGATTATACTAATGTGACTTGGGGAAGGGTCAACAAGGTGAAATGGGTCAAGACACTATAACGAGTAAACGGGTCGTTACAAGTTCCCTTGGTTGTTGTTGTATGCCCCTTGCCCTTGTTGAGGTCTCCAGTATCTCTGAATTGGCTCAGGAATATCCCCTTGTGCTATGTAGTCTGCATAGCGACCATTTTCAATTGGCGGAGGGGGACCTTCATGATATGGATCCTCATGGACTTGGTACATTCTAGGCGGCACGCCTGATATATCTTCACAAATATTTAATTTCTTCACCTACCTGTCATCAAACCTCTTCATCAGTAAAGAGATATTAGTAGCCAGTTATGCTAATGTTTGCTACGTCTCTTGGCTATCCTTCACAATATTTTGGATCAATAGTGTCCCAAGTGATAAACCATCAGAATTACTTGAATGCCATGCTTGACTGTGTGTAGTCAATCAATCAAGTATATTAGTAATACTAGCATAGGACTTATTCATGAAACACCCACCAGTAGCATTATTGGCTATTGCTTGAGTCATAGGATCCAACCCTCTGTAGAACTTCTCCTTCAGAATATTATCTAGGAAACCATGGTTAAGACTCCTATTCAAATATTATTTTTACCTCTCCCATGCTTCAAAAGGTTGCTCTCCATAGCGTTGTTTAAACTTGTAAATCTAATCATAAATCTCAACTTTTCTACTCGGGGGCCGGGATACCACTTCCTGAGAAACACTTTCACCATCTCATCCCATGTAGCAATAGAGTTTCGGGACAGCTTTGTGAACCATTTTCTCGCATCTTCGACTAATGAATATTTGAAGAGGTTCAGCCGAATAGCTTATTGAGGCACACCCCTTTGGATATGATGAGAACATACCTCCAAAAGGTTCTTTATATGCTGGTGAGGATGATCATTGATTGCATTCCGAAAGTATACTTCTTGTTTGAGCATATGATAGAGGGATGTTTCAAACTTAATAGCAGTAGCAGTCAGCCTAGGATGTACTATTGCAAATACAAAGTCTTCCTCCATATCTGACTCATTAACAAAAACGTTCTCGACTGGAAATGTGTCGTCTACCATGATCACCTGTTTTACAAGGTAGCAAACAAGGTGTGTTGGAATAGGACAAAGACTTTAAGAAGAGTAAACACTATTTAGTAATTTCAAAACCGTATTCCCCGGCAACGGCGCAAAAATTTGATACGCTCAAATTGTACTAGTTACTAGCATAAAGCAGCCACTGTCAAATATAGTAACCCAATTAGGTTGGGGTCAAATCCCACAGGGAATATGGTGCGAAAAGTTTGCTAAATGAGTATTATACTAATCTTGCGGTCCTGGTATATTCCAGAAAAAGGGTTTTATAAGAGTTTTGATTTGTGGACTAATTTAGATTGACTAGTAATTGAGTTGTAAATAAATGGGCAAAAAGAACCAAGGTTGTGTCCCCGTCAGATAAAGTGTATGATCATGGGTCTTGAACTTGATATACTTCTAATGGATCATTGTATGAATGCACTTAACCTCTATGTGAATTTAAACTATTTCCCAATAAGAAAAGATTATTTCTTTCTATGCTTTTCCCAAAGATAAAAAGTATGCATGAAGAACGGTTAATTATGCCAAGTAAATTCCTTTTATTAGTGAATTTATTAAAGAAGGTTTAAAGCCTTGAGTTTTGGTTATTTGTTCTTACCAAACCCTAGTTATTTTCCCAAATAAACCAAAGTTTATGGCTTTAGCTAATGTTTGCAACTATTAACTATATGATTAAAACGAAGAACAAATAAACCATAACAACCTATTATACATATATCAATCCCAATTCCCCATCACAAAACACTCATCTTTGGGTTCACAACCTCAGTAAAGAATTTAGCTACTCATAGAAGAAGAAGAAGAAGAAGAAGAAGAAGAAGAAGAAGAAGAAGAAGAAGAAGAAGAAGAAGAAGAAGAATAACAACAATAAATAATTGAGATCATAATGCTTACGAATGATTGATTGGAATTGAAGAGAAAATAATTGCAATTGTTTGTAATCCCAAAAAGACTTCAAAAACTATGAGTATTCAATGCTAAGGAATTAAGACTGAAATCTGGTGAATTGTAGTCTACAAAAACCCTACATTAGGTATTTATAATGGTCTAAGTCATGAAAAATAAGTTGAACAAATTTTCCCCATTGGATCAACATACGGACCGTAAATATTATATGGTCCGTAAAATCTTCAGCTTCAGTCCGTAAAACCTCATCCTGTTTCCCAGATCTACGCTCTATTTTGATGGACCGTAAATATTTTATAGTCCGTAGAACTGGTCCATAAATTCTTCCTTTAAGGTGAGACTTCCTGTAATTGATCTATGGTGGGATTTACGGGCCGTAAATAATATATGGTATGTACTTTCTGTCTTGAATTTCCTCTCAATGTGAGAATTCTCTGTCACTGATCTACGGTGGAATTGACGGCCCGTAAATATTATACGGTCTGTATTTTTGCTCCGTAAATTCCTAGTTTCAGTTATTTCTCTTTCTTGAACATCTTTTTAAGCCATTTTCCCGACTTTCGCCATAAATACGATAAATACCTGTATTTAACATAACAAAAACACATCAAACCACCCAAACTTGCTTGAAAAACAAGTAAAACTCGCCGTCATAAAGCATCAAATGTGTCAGAATTTCACGACACATCATTTTGACCGTTTAATATTCAGAAAAGTAAAAGAAAGAGAAAGGGAGAGGGTTATACCGCGTTTGTGGTTGGATTATGTGAGAAATGGCAGAAACATTTAATTTTTTGCCTTTCCCGGCCTTGCAAGGCCTGCACAAGGTTATTTCCTTCTAAGAATTTGCCATTTCAGGCGTGGATGATGAAGAGAAAGAAAGAGAAAAGCCAGGCGGTGCTAGGGTTTTTTAGTAAAAGAAGAGGTAAGGGGTTAAGAGGTGTTTGGCATGAAATGGGGGAGAGGATAGGAGTATTACTCCTTAATAAACGTAGTGGGATAGGTCAATCCCTTAATGGGTTGGGCCCGGCCGAATTTTGAAGGAATTATAAGGGGCCTGGTTTGATATATATTTATACATGATATACATAGGTGTATATGTATACACACATGTATATTCGTGTATACATGTATATGGGGAGGGCATACACGCAAATTTTAATAAGTAACCAAATTGAAGTAATGTCCATTAATTGGATACTTCAATTATGACTCGATAATAAACCAATTTGACCAAATTAAAAGCTAATTTGCAGGAATGACCTTAATTAAGCTAGTACCATGAATTTGGCTATTTAAATTACGGCCACGTTTGAGCTAACAATTAATTATTTCAATTGTAGCCCTTATTTGCCATATAGTGAACAATTTATAAAATTTATCACAATTAATTGTGATAAAAATCTAATAATTTGAATGCGCAAAAATTAAGAATTGAGGGGTAAAAATTATTAATTCATTTAATTAATCCAACTCCTTGAATTAAACAGAGTAAAATACTTGCTAATTATTTTATGATAACTTTAAAAATTAAATAAATAATTATTTTAAACTATTTGGTTGATTAGTTTTAGCAAATGTATCATAATTGTTGCAAATTAATTTCCAAATGATTTATAACATTATAGAAATTATTTTACCAAACAAGAATGGTAAAATATTATCTAAATAATTTTATAAAATAATTTTGACTTCTAAAAATTCTTATTTCACTCCGTTTAATAGTCAGGGACTCGGGGTAATTAAAATAAATTATGGGAGGTCAAAAATTAGGTGTCAACAGTGATAGAGTGATTTGAAATGAAATACGAGAACTGAAGGATTACAATGAGGCATCTTGCTATCGGGTTCAGGAGATTAAGGTTCCTAAGACTTGGGGTGAGGTAACATGGGTATGTGAGTCATGTTTGCATTGCAGGGGCATTATATCATGGCGTTCAGTCAAAGGGTGACCGATGAGGTTGATTGGTGTCTTCAAGGTTAAGGGCAGAAAGAAAATCGTGGAAACAAGAATTAGTGATGTGAGAGCTTGGTTGCGATTGTACAATGTAGAGTGGGCTTGAGAGTTTATGGATGAGTTGGTATGTTTGGTTATGTCATAGGCTAACAGAGGTTGGGAACCTTGTATTCATTGTGTAAAATTGACTGGATCCCACTACTAATGGTGTTATTACTCGGCTTATGTGATTGAATAAAAAGGGATTGGTGCGTGAGTAGCTAGAGGTGTTCAGATTCGATAATTGAGGTAAGAGATGATTCTTCGAGGACTAGTAACATTCGATTTGAGTGAGGGATTAGAAAACCTAGGTACTTGAAATGGTAGATCAATGGTAGTTTAACTAAGTTAAGTTCGGTATACATTTCGAAAATTGAGTAAGGAAATTCAGGGAAGGACGATTCAGTGGGATACATGAGGATATTAGTGTTACACCTCGGCAATTCCGTGATATGCGTCATGAATGGACTAACGTCGGTCAAGCGGACACGAGATCTTCATAACTACAAGAGAGCGATTGGCAGCCTTAATGTATATACGATAAGATTCTTAAGTCATCGGACTTGGCGAAACTAGGCTCGTCATGAAAGTGAAGTATAAGTTATACTTGGGAAGGATTTCATGGGTGTCGAACTAACGAATGTTTAGCGAGGATTTAAGGACGAGTTATAATGTCCGTTAGATCACTAAGGAAGTGTTGCACAAGTACCAAGAAGGTTCCATAAGGATTCGAGATCAAACGAAGCGACGAGAATGAAATCGGGAAAATGGGGGATTATACGGTCATATATACGGACCGTATATTTTATACGGCCCGTATACTTGACCATAGAACCCTTCCAGTGAAGGGTTGATAGAAGTTGAAAATCTCCTTGGTAGTCAAGTGGAGTTCTTCTCAAGTGGAGTATTTTTATCCAAAGACCATCTTTACATAATCAAGGTGAGTATTATAATTATCTCATGTTAGTAAGGGTGTTGAGTAGTTGAAGAACTGGAATTATAAACAAGTATGAAGTTGTATTATAGCTATGGTCATGGGGAATTCCAAAAATGAGTTTAGAGATCGAATAATGTTTAACTTGAGGGAAGTTTGTGTATTATAATATTATGGATGTCGTTGTGTTGTTTGGGAGGTGTTTTGTTATATGAGGGAAAGTTGTCAAAACAAACGAAATGCTGCCCAATTTTCGTTAGCCCTATCCGCCTTAGTTTAGGCTTATGCATACCTTCAAAAATCTAACCTTCGTACGAATCCTTTTGTATGTAGAATCATAAGTCGGAAGGAAAGCTTTTAGTCGACGTCGTTGAGGAGATACAAAGGTATGCAAGGCTGTCCCCTTTTTCTCTCAAAGGCATGACCCTTATATTTTGATTCCATACATGATATTCATCATATTTCTACTCCCAGAAATGCCAAAAGTCCATAGGTTCTGAAGGATCTTATGACGACTCCAATTCGAAAGTTTTTCAAGCCTAAAGTTCTAAATGATTTCATGACATGACTGAGTGGGCTATAAAGCATATGGCCTCAGCTGGTGTCCGAGCGGGCTATATAACATATGGCCCCAGGCTACAAAGCATATGGTTTCAGCTTATGTTTGAGCTATATATAACATATGGCCTCAGTTTATGTCATGGATTACCCAGGACACAACCAATGATGATGATGACGCCATAATGTACTCGGAGGGTTACGACCTTACGTCACTCCGAGCGAGCGCACTTTTATTTGGGCTCTCATGCATGATACGTATATTATATGCATATATGATATGTATATGTATATAGGGGATATGGGGAAAGGAGAGGCGCTATAGACGCATAGCCACCTGATCAGCTGGCCTATTATGATATCATCCCGGATGCGGGCTATATGGGTGATAGATCGGGCCGTCCGTTCCACGGCAATATATTGATATATGGATCGGGCTGCATGTTCCGCAGCAATATATGATACGATAATTACGCGTATGCATGCATGGCTCCGCCTTAAGAGGCAAGCAGTTACCAGTTAGCTTTTCATCTTTATTTTATCTTTTTGTTCTTCTGTTACTTTATGATACATGCCTTACATACTCAGTACCTCATTTGTACTGACATCCTTTCTTTTTGGATGCTGTGCTCATGCCCACAGGTTGATAGGGAGACGACCTAGCTTCCTAGGAGTCAGATCAGCTTGCACCGGAGAACTTCCATAGACCGGAGGTGCCGTCCCTGATATATTCTTTTGTGTACATTCGGATACGATGGGGTCCTGTCCCATCCTCTTGACCTCAAGTTTCAGTTAGAGGCTCGTAGATACTTGTATGTGGGTAAAGGAGGTTATATGACTCTTGATGTATATTTTGCATATTATTCTTTTGCTGCCGTGAGGGCTTATATATGTGGATGTGTGCACATGTTTTATGGAGCTTATATGTGTACAGGTTAAGACGATAGTAGTATGATGTATGGTGCTCAGTAGATAGTTCCGGGTACCCGTCACGACCCTCTAGGCGGGTCATGACAAAAGTGGTATCAGAGCAGTTCGTCCTAGGGGGTGTCTACGAGCCGTTTCCGGTAGAGTCTTATTTATGGGTGTGAAGCGCGCCACACTTATAAACGAGAGGCTGCGGGACATTTAGGAATAATGACCGTCTTTCCTTTCATAGATCGTGCGATAGAGACATAATGTAAGGTTTTCTCTATTCTAATTGTGCGTTATGATTTCAGCGATGCCGACAAGAAGGAAGAAAATTCGCACAGTATTAGATGCCGCTGGGGAAGGCACCAGCCGAGAGCCTCCAGCTGAGTTGGGACATGGCGAGGCCAGAGTGCTACTCCCTCGCATGCCACTCGCACTCCTATTCCTCCAGCGGTAGAGGAGCATGAGAGGGCTTCATCTCCTCTCCCTATTGCTCCAGACCAGGACTTACGGGATGCTGTCCAGTTGCTGACCCAGTTAGTTGCTGCGCAGGCCCAGCGGCAAGGTGCGGGCTCAAGTGATAGGGCGACCAGTGCCCGAGCCCGTGATTTCGTGAGCTTAAACCCTTCAGAATTCTTCGGGTCGAAACCGGATGAAGAACCGCAGGATTTTATTGATGAGGTATTGAGGACGTTGAGGATTATTCACGCTTCTGATACTGAGTCCGTGGAGTTGGCTTCGTATAGACTCCGGGACGTAGCTGTTTTATGGTATAATAACTGGATTTCTTCAAGAGGGGAAAATGCGCCTCCCCCAAAATGGCAAGAGTTCGTGGATGCTTTTATTTGGCCTTATTTGCCACCTGAGGTTCGTCGGGCTCGCGCAGATAGATTTCTGAATCTCAAGCAAGGAAATATGAGTGCCCGGGAATATAGCCTCCGGTTTAATTCATTGGCTAGATACGCTCCGGTCATGGTAACAGATATGGGAGACCGGGTACACCGATTTGTGAGAGGTTTAGGGCCACACTTGTTTAAAGATTGTTTGACAGCCTCGTTACTAGAAGGAATGGATATCTCGCGCATTCAAGCGCATGCTCAGAACTTGGAAAAACAAAAGCAGCCGCCAAGGGGAGATCGAGCTATGGACAGGGGACATGGTAAAAGGACTAGATCAGCGGGTGCTAGCGGCGAGTACAGAGGGGGCCAGGGTTAGCAGTATTCCAGATATTCAGGCCAGCATTCTTCTAGTGCACCTCCTCGGTTTGCGGGCTGAAAGTTGGATCGCCCTATTTATTCTTGGCCGAGTCAGGTTCGGGAGCTTTAGGTTCCCAGTATCGTGATGATTCTAGCCAGAGGAGACCGCCGGTGCCACGGTGCAGTCAATGTGGTAAGTTACATCCGGGTCAGTGTCGCCGAGGCTCGGATGCTTGTTATGCCTGTGGTCAAGTTGGCCACATGATGCGTGATTGCCCAGTGAGGAGCGGCCGAGATGAGGTCCAGCCTACAGGTTCAGCAGCAGGTTCTTCGTCGTCGGTGCGCCCCGTAGGGCAGGTTTCTCAGGTTCCAGCGGGCCGTGGCAGAGGCAGAGGAGGAGCCTCTAGTTTGAGCGGTCCCCAAAACCGTATCTATGCATTGACCGGACGGCAAGATTTGGAGACCTCTCCCGATGTTGTGACAGGTATATTGACAGTATCTTCTTATGATGTTTACGCATTGATTGATCCGGGCTCTATCTTGTCATATATTACTCCTTACATTGCCGGTCGTATCGGGATGACACCCGAGCCAATTAAGCCTTTCGAAGTGTCCACTCCAGTTGGTGACCCAGTGCTAGCCAGGCAAATCTATAGGGGCTGTGTAGTCGTAGTGTGTGGCCGACACACCATAGCTGACTTAATTGAATTGGAAATGCTGGATGTCGACGTTATTATGGGCATGGACTGGTTTGCTTCTTGCTATGCAAATGTAGACTGCAGGGCCAAGGTGGTCCGGTTTCAATTCCCCGGAGAACCACTTCTAGAGTGGAAGGGTAACACTGCATCTCCAAGAGGCAGGTTTATTTCCTATCTTAAGGCAAGGAAGATGATTGCCAAAGGTTATATTTATCACCTAGTTCGAGTCCATGATACAGAAGCAAAGCCGCCAACTCTTCAATCCGTTCCAGTAGTGAACGAGTTTCAGATGTATTTTCGGATGAGCTTCCAGGTCTTCTACCAGAATGGGAGATTGAATTCACTATTGATGTATTGCCGGACACTGAGCCAGTATCTATTCCTCCCTACATAATGGCTCCTGCAGAACTGAAAGAATTAAAATCACAATTGAAAGATTTACTTGAGAAGGGGTTTATTATGCCTAGTTCATCGCCATGGGGAGCACCTGTCTTATTCGTAAGAAAGAAAGATGGATCCTTGCGGATGTGTATCGATTATAGGCAGTTGAACAGGGTGACAATAAAGAATAAGTACCCACTTCCGAGGATCGACGATCTATTCGATCAACTACAAGGGGCCAAGTGGTTTTTCAAGATAGATCTCAGGTCAGGATATCATCAAGTGAGAGTCAAAGAAGAAGATATTCCGAAGACGGCTTTTAGGACTAGATATTGTCATTACGAATTTCGGGTGATGTCGTTTGGTTTGACTAACGCTCCAGCGGTGTTCATGAAACTGATGAATGATGTGTTTCGGCCATTCCTGGATTTATTTATAATTGTGTTCATAGATGATATCCTGGTATATTATAAATCAGAGGGAGAACATGCAGAACATTTGCATACTGTTCTTGGAATTCTCCGAGCTGGCAAATTGTATGCTAAATTTTTAAAATGTGAATTCTGGTTGAACTCGGTAACTTTTCTGGGCCACATCATCTCAAGAGATGATATCCGGGTTGACACCCAAAAGATTGAAGCTGTGAAAACTTGGCCAAGGCCCATAATACCTATGGAAGTCCGTAGTTTTCTGGAACTAGCAGGATACTACAGGAGGTTTGTGGAAGGATTTTCCTCTATTTCAGCACCATTGAGAAAGCTAACACAGAAAGCTGCTAACTTTCAGTGGACAAATGCCTGTGAGCGGAGCTTTCAAGAGCTGAAAGATAGGTTAACCTCAGCCCCTGTCCTGACACTCCCAGAAAGATCAGAAGGTTACGTGGTGTATTGCGATGCCTCAGGTGTCGGGTTAGGCTGTGTATTAATGCAACACGGCAAGGTCATTGCCTATGCTTCCAGACAACTGCGAAAGCATGAGAAGAATTATCCGACCCATGACCTTGAGTTGGCTGCGGTCATTCACGCTCTAAAAATATGGAGGCACTGTTTGTATGGCGTCCATGTGGACATCTACACAGATCACAAAAGTCTCTAATATATTTTTAAGCAAAAGAAATTAAATCTGCGTCAAAGGCGATGGTTAGAACTATTGAAGGATTATGGCGTAAATATTCTATACTATCCTGGTAAAGCAAATGTGGTAGCTGATGCCCTTAGCCGTAAATCTATGGGTAGTCGAAGTGATGTTCCGCCAGAAAAGAAGGAATTAGCTCGTGAACTCCACCAGCTGGCTAGCTTGGGAGTTCGTTTAGTGGAATCGGGCGATACAGGAGTTAATGTGCTTAACCCAGCTGCTTCATCCTTGGACATAGAAATAAAAGAGTGTCAATACGAGGATCCCAAATTGAAGTATTATAAAGGTGTGCAGTTCCCAAAAGAAAAGTCACCATTTGAAGTTTCAGCAGATGGGGTTCTCAAGTACCAGAATAGGTTATGTGTTTCGGATATTGCGGGACTTCGTCGTCAGATCCTGGAAGAAGCCCATTATTCCCGTTATTCCGTCCATCCAGGAGCGACGAAAATGTACCATGATCTTAAACTAATGCATTGGTGGGAAGGAATGAAGAGAGACATAGCCGAGTTTGTGGCTCAATGTCCAAACTGTCGACAGGTAAAAATCGAGCACCAGAAATCAGCAGGGCTCTTGCAAGAAATGGAAATTGCAACCTGGAAGTGGGAGGCGATCAATATGGATTTTGTTGTTGGATTACCTCCTTCTCGGCATAAGTACGACTCCATCTGGGTGATTGTTGATAGGCTCACAAAATCAGCATATTTTCTACCAGTCAGATCTACATATTCAGCAGAAGACTACGCTAGACTGTATCTCAAGGAGATAATGCGGCTTCATGGCATTCCTACATCTATTATTACTGACAGAGGAGCAAAATTTACAGCTAAATTCTGGAATTGCTTTCAAGAAGGATTAGGCACTCAAGTAAAATTCAGCACTGCATTCCAACCACAAACTGACGGGCAAGCTGAATGCACGATTCAAACCTTAGAAGACATGTTGCGAGCTTGTGCGTTGGACTTTGGCGGAAATTGGGAGGATCATTTGCCACTTATTGAATTTGCCTATAACAATAGTTATCATACCAGTATTCAAATGGCTCTTTATGAGGCCTTATATGGGAGGAAGTGCAGGTCCCCTATTTGATGGTTTGAAGTGGGAGAGGCACAGCTAATAGGCCCAGAGTTGATCCAACAAGCGGTTGAGAAGATTAAGCTTATCCAAGACCGGTTGGCGACAGCTCAGAGCCGCCAAAAGTTCTATGCGGACAATCGCCGTAGGAATTTGGAATTTCAGGTTAATGACTGGGTATTTTTGAAGGTATCGCCAATGAAGGGGATAATGAGATTTGGTAGGAAAGGTAAGCTTAGCCCTCGATACACTGGGCCCTACAAGACTGTACGCAGAGTGGGCCAAGTAGCTTACGAGCTGGACTTACCCTCAGAGCTGAATTCAGTTCATCCAGTCTTTCATGTATCAATGCTCCATAAATGCGTTGGGGATCCGACCAAAATAGTACCTGCAAGCAACATTCAAGTCACTGAAAAACTGACCTATGAAGAAGTTCCTGTCGCTATACTAGATAGACAAGTGCGGAAGCTTAGAAATAAAGAGGTCGCTTCGGTCAAAGTCTTATGGAGGAATGATAACAGAGAAGGGATGACTTGGGAGGCAGAAGAAGCCATGAAGATCAACTATCCGCATCTATTTCCACCCCCAACGAAGACCCAAGGTGAAACATCAGTGCCCCCAGGTATGAAATGTTTTACTTTATTACTTCTGGGCCGTGTGTGGCCACATTTATTATTGTTGATATTTTAGCCCTGTGTGGCGATGCTATTTTAGGCTGTTGTGACTGGGTGGTAGTACCAAATTACAGGGGAAACTCTGGCGAAATTTTCGTAGGATTCCTGAGATTTTAACATTCGAGGACGAATGTTCTTAAGGGGGGGAGAATGTTACACCTCGACAATTCCGTGATGTGCGTCGTGAATGGACTAACGTCGGTCAAGGCGGACACGAGATCTTCACGACTACAAGAGAGCGATTGGCAGCCTTAATGTATATACGATAAGATTCTTAAGTCATCGGACTTGGCGAAACTAGGCTCGTCATGAAAGTGAAGTATAAGTTATGTTTGGGAAGGATTTCATGGGTGTCGAACTAAAAAATGTTTAGCGAGGATTTAAGGACGATTTATAATGTCCGTTAGATCGCTAAGGAAGTGTTGCAATAGTACCAAGAAGGTTCCATACGGATATGAGATCAAACGAAGCGACGAGAATGAAATCGGGAAAATGGGGGATTATACGGTCATATATACGGACCGTATATTTTATACGGCCCGTATACTTGACCGTAGAACCCTTCCAGTGAAGGGTTGATAGAAGTTGAAAATCTCCTTGGTAGTCAAGTGGAGTTCTTCTCAAGTGGAGTATTTTTATCCAAAGACCATCTTTACATAATAAAGGTGAGTATTATAATTATCTCATGTTAGTAAAGGTGTTGAGCAGTTGAAGAACTGGAATTATAAACAAGTATGAAGTTGTATTATAGCTATGGTCATGGGGAATTCCGAAAATGAGTTTAGAGATCGAATAATGTTTAACTTGAGGGAAATTTGTGTATTATAATATTATGGATGTCGTTGTGTTGTTTGGGAGCTGTTTTGTTATATGAGGGAAAGTTGTCGAAACAAACGAAATCTTTGCCCAATTTTCGTTAGTTCTATCCGCCTTAGTTTAGGCTTAAGCATACCTTCAACAATCTAACCTTCGTACGAATCCTTTTGTATGTAGAATCATAAATCGGAAGGAAAGCTTTCAGTCGACGTCGTTGAGGAGATACAAAGGTATGTAAGGCTGTCCCCTTTTTCTCTCAAAGGCATGACCCTTATATTTTGATTCCATACATAATATTCATCATATTTCTACTCCCAGAAATGCCAAAAGTCCATAGGTTCTGAAGGATCTTATGACGACTCTAATTCGAAATGTTTCCAAGCCTAAAGTTCTAAATGATTTCATGACGTGACTGAGTGGGCTATAAAGCATATGGCCTCAGCTGGTGTCCGAGCGGGCTATATAACATATGGCCCCAGGCTATAAAGCATATGGTTTCGGCTATATGTCGAGCTATATATAACATATGGCCTCGATTTATGTCATGGATTACCCGGGACACAACCAATGATGATGATGACGCCATAATGTACTCAGAGGGTTACGACCTTACATCACTCCGAGCGCACTTTTATTTGGGCTCTCATGCATGCTACGTATATTATATGTATATATGATATGTATATGTATATTGGGGATATGGGGAAAGGAGAGGCGCTATAGACGCATAGCCACCTGATCAGCTGGCCTATTATGATATCATCCCGGATGCGGGATGCCCGGACGCGGGCTATATGGGTGATGGATCGGGCCGTACGTTCCACGGCAATATATTGATATATGGATCGGGCTGCACGTTCCGCAGCAATATATGATACGATAATTACGCGTATGCATGCATGGCTCCGCCTTAAGAGGCAAGCAGTCACCAGTTAGCTTCTCATCTTTATTTTATCTTTTTGTTCTTCTGTTACTTTATGATGCATGCCTTACATACTCAGTACCTCGTTCGTACTGACATCCTTTCTTTTTGGATGCTGTGCTCATGCCCACAGGTAGACAGGGAGACGACCCAGCTTCCTAGGAGTCAGATCAGCTTGCACCGGAGCACTTCCATAGACCGGAGGTGCCGTCCCTGATATATTCTTTTGTGTACATTCGGATACGATGGGGTCCTGTCCCATCCTCATGACCTCAAGTTTCAGTTAGAGGCTCGTAGATACTTGTATGTGGGTAACGGAGGTTATGTGACTCTTGATGTATATTTTGCATATTATTCTTTTGCTGCCGTGAGGGCTTATATATGTGGATGTGTGTACATGTTTTATGGAGCTTATATGTGTACAGGTTAAGACGATAGTAGTATGATGTATGGTGCTCGGTAGCTAGTTTCGGGTACCCGTCACGGCCCTCTAGGCGGGTCGTGACAAAAGTGGTATCAGAGCAGTTCGTCCTAGGGGGTGTCTACGAGCCGTTTTCGGTAGAATCTTGTTTATAGGTGTGAAGCGCGCCACACTTATAAACGAGAGGCTGCGGGACATTTAGGAATAATGACTGTCTTTCCTTTGATAGATCGTGCGATAGAACCATAATGTAAGGTTTCCTCTATTCTAATTGTGCGTTATGATTTCAGTGATGCCGACAAGAAGGAAGAAAATTCGCACAGTATTAGATGCCGCCGGGGAAGGCACCGGTGAGAGCCTCCCGGTGAGTTGGGACATGGCGAGGCACGAGTGCTACTCCCTCGCATGCCACTCCCACTCCTATTCCTCCAGCGGCAGAGGAGTATGAGAGGACTCCAGCTCCTCCCCCTATTGCTCCAGACCAGGACTTACGAGATGCCGTCCAGTTGCTGACCCAGTTAGTTGTTGTGCAGGCCCAGCGGCAAGGTGCGGGCTCAAGTGATAGGGCGACCAGTGCCCGAGTCCGTGATTTCATGAGCTTAAACCCACCAGAATTCTTCGGGTCGAAATCGGATGAAGACCCGCAGGGTTTTATTGATGAGGTATTGAGGACGTTGAGGATTATTCACGCTTCTGATACTGAGTCCGTGGAGTTGGCTTTGTATAGACTCCGGGACGTAGCTATTTTATGGTATAATAACTGGATTTCTTCAAGAGGGGAAAATGCGCCTCCCCCAAAATGGCAAGAGTTCGTGGATGCTTTTATTCGGCATTATTTGCCACCTGAGGTTCGTCGGGCTCGCGCAGATAGATTTCTGAATCTCAAGCAAGGAAATATGAGTGCCCGGGAATATAGCCTCCGGTTTAATTCATTGGCTAGATACCCTCCGGCCATGGTAGCAGATATGGGAGACCGGGTACACCGATTTGTGAGAGGTTTAGGGCCACACCTGTTTAAAGATTGTTTGACAGCCTCGTTACTAGAAGGAATGGATATCTCGCGCATTCAAGCCCATGCTCAGAACTTGGAAGAACAACAGCAGCCGCCAAGGAGAGATCGAGCTATGGACAGGGGACATGGTAAAAGGACTAGATCAGCGGGTGCTAGCGGTGAGTACAGAGGGGGCCAGGGGCAGCAGTATTCCAGATATTCAGGCCAGCCTTCTTCTAGTGTACCTCCTCTGTTTACGGGCCAAAAGTTTGATCGCCCTATTTATTCTGGGCCGAGTCAGTGTTCGGGAGCTTCAGGTTCCCAGTATCGTGGTGATTCTAGCCAGAGGAGACCGCCGGTGCCACGGTACAGTCAATGTGGTAAGTTATATCAGGGTCAGTGTCGCTGAGACTCGGATGGTTGTTAAGCCTGTGGTCAAGTTGGCCACATGATGCGTGATTGCCCAGTAAGGAGCGGCCGAGATGAGGTCCAGCATACAGGTTCAGCAGCAGGTTCTTCATCGATGGTGCGCCCCGTACGGCAGGTTTCTCAGGTTCCAACGGGCCGTGGCAGAGGCAGAAGAGGAGCCTCTAGTTCGAGCGGTCCCCAAAACCGTATCTATGCATTGACCGGACGGCAAGAATTAGACCTCTCCCGACGATGTGACAGGTATATTGACAGTATCTTCTTATGATATTTATGCATTGATTGATCCGGGCTCTATCTTGTCATATATTACTCCTTACATTATCGGTCGTATCGGGATAACACCCGAGCCAATCAAGACTTTCGAAGTGCCCACTCCAGTTGGCGACCCAGTACTAGCCTGGCAAATCTATAGGGACTGCATAGTCGTAGTGTGTGGCCGACACACCGTAGCTGACTTAATTGAATTGGAAATGCTGGATTTCGACGTTATTATGGGCATGGACTGGTTGGCTTCTTGCTATGCAAATGTAGACTGCAGGGCCAAGGTGGTTCGGTTTCAATTCCTCGGAGAACCAGTTCTAGGGTGGAAGGGTAACACTGCATCTCTAAGAGGTAGGTTTATTTCGTATCTTAAGGCAAGGAAGATGATTGCCAAAGGTTATATTTATCACCTAGTTCGAGTCCATGATACAGAAGCAAAGCCGCCAACTCTTCAATCCGTTCCAGTAGTGAACGAGTTTCAGATGTATTTTCGGATGAGCTTCTATGTCTTCTACCAGAATGGGAGATTGAATTCACTATTGATGTATTGCCGGACACTGAGCCAATATCTATTCCTCCCTACATAATGGCTCCTGCAGAACTGAAAGAATTAAAAGCACAATTGAAAGATTTACTTGAGAAGGGGTTTATTAGGCCTAGTTCGTCGCCATGGGGAGCACCTGTCTTATTTGTAAGAAAGAAAGATGGATCCTTGCGGATGTGTATCGATTATAGGAAGTTGAACAGGGCGATAATAAAGAATAAGTACCCACTTCGGAGGATCGACGATCTATTCGATCAACTACAAGGGGCTAAGTGGTTTTCCAAGATAGATATCAGGTCAGGATATCATCAAGTGAGAGTCAAAGAAGAAGCTATTCCGAAGACGGCTTTTAGGACCAGATATGGTCATTACGAATTTCGAGTGATGTTGTTTGGTTTGACTAACGCTCCAGCAGTGTTCATGAACCTGATGAATGATATGTTTAGGCTATTCCTGGATTTATTTATAATTGTGTTCATCGATGATATCCTGGTATATTATAAATCAGAGGGAGAACATGCAGAACATTTGCGTACTATTCTTGGAATTCTCCGAGCTCCCAAATTGGATGCTAAATTTTCAAAATGTGAATTCTGATTGAACTCGGTAACTTTTCTGGGCCACATCATCTCAGCTGATGGTATCTGGGTTGACACCCAAAAGATTGGAGCTGTGAAAACTTGGCCAAGGCCCACAATACCTACGGAAGTTCGTAGTTTTTTGGGACTAGCAGGATACTACAGGAGGTTTATGGAAGGATTTTTCTCTATTTCAGCACCACTGACGAAGCTAACACAGAAAGCTGCTAACTTTCAGGGGACAAATGCCTGTGAGCGGAGCTTTCAAGAGCTAAAAAATAGGTTAACCTCAGCCCAAGTCCTGACGCTCCCAGAAGGATCAGAAGGTTACGTGGTGTATTGCGATGCCTCAGGTGTCGGGTTAGGCTGTGTATTAATGCAACACGGCAAGGTCATTGCCTATGCTTCCGGACCCCTGCCGAAAGCATGAGAAGAATTATCCGACCCATGACCTTGAGTTGGCTGCGGTCATTCACGCTCTAAAAATATGGAGGCACTGTTTGTATGGCGTCCATGTGGACATCTACACAGATCACAAAAGTCTCTAATATATTTTTAAGCAAAAGGAATTAAATCTGCGTCAAAGGCGATGGTTAGAACTATTGAAGGATTATGGCGTAAATATTCTATACCATCCCGGTAAAGCAAATGAGGTAGCTGATGCCCTTAGCCGTAAATCTATGGGTAGTCGAAGTGATGTTCCGCCAGAAAAGAAGGAATTAGCTCGTGAACTCCACCGGTGGCTAGCTTGGGAGTTCGTTTAATGGAATCGGGCGATACGGAGTTAATGTGCTTAACCAGTGCTTCGTCTTGGACATAGAAATAAAAGAGCGTCGACACGAGGATCCCAAATTGAAGTATTATAAAGGTGTGCAGTTCCCAAAAGAAAAGTCACCATTTGAAGTTTCAGCAGATGGGGTTCTCAAGTACCAGAATAGGTTATGTGTTACGGATATTGCAGGACTTCGTCGTCAAATCCTGGCAGAAGCCCATTATTCCCGTTATTCTGTCCATCCGGAAAGCGACGAAAATGTACCATGATCTTAAACTAATGTATTGGTGGGAAGGAATGAAGAGACATAGCGAGTTTGTGGCTCAATGTCAAGCGTCAACGAGGTAAAAATCGAGCACCAGAAATCAGCAGGGCTCTTGCAAGAAATTGAAATTCCAACCTGGAAGTGGGAGGCGATAAATATGGATTTTGTTGTTGGATTACCTCGTTCTCAGCATAAGTACGACTCCATCTGGGTGATTGTTGACAGGCTCACAAAATCGGTATATTTCTACCGGTCGGATCTACATATTCGGCGAGAAGACTACGCTAGGCGTATCTCGGGAGATAGTGCGGCTTCATGGCATTCTTACATCTATTATTACTGACAGAGGAGCATAATTTACAGCTAAATTCTGGAAATTCTTTCAAAAAGGATTGGGCACTCAAGTGAAATTCAGCACTGCATTCCAACCACAAACTGACGGGCAAGCTGAATGCACGATTTAAACCTTAGAAGACATGTTGCGAGCTTGTGCGTTGGACTTTGGCGCGAAAATTGGGAGGATCATTTGCCACTTATTGAATTTGCCTATAACAATAGTTATCATATCAGTATTCAAATGGCTCCTTATGAGGCCTTATATGGGAGGAAGTGTAGGTCCCCTATTGGATGGTTTGAAGTGGGAGAGGCACAGCTAATAGGCCCAGAGTTGATCCAACAAGCGGTTAAGAAGATTAAGCTTATCCAAGACCGGTTGGCGACAGCTCAGAGCCGCCAAAAGTCCTATGCGGACAATCGCCGTAGGAAATTGGAATTTCAGGTTAATGACTGGGTATTTTTAAAGGTATCGCCAATGAAGGGGATAATGAGATTTTGTAGGAAAGGTAAGCTTAGCCCTCGATACACTGGGCCCTACAAGATTGTACGCAGAGTGGGCCAAGTAGCTTACGAGCTGGACTTACCCTCAGAGCTGAATTCAGTTCATCCAGTCTTTCATGAATCGATGCTCCGTAAATGCGTTGGGAATCCAACCAAAATAGTACCTCCAAGTGACATTCAAGTCACTAAAAAATTGACCTATGAAGAAGTTCCTGTCGCTATACTAGATAGACAAGTGCGGAAGCTTAGAAATAAAGAGGTCGCTTCGGTCAAAGTCTTATGGAGGAATGATAATAGAGAAGAGATGACTTGGGAGGCAGAAGAAGACATGAAGATCAACTATCCGCATCTATTTCCACCCCCAACGGAGACCCAAGGTGAGACATTAGTGCCCCCAGGTATGAAATGTTTTACTTTATTACTTCTGGGCCGTGTGTGGCCACATTTCTTATTGTTGATGTTGTAGCCCTGTGTGGCGATGCTATTTTGCGCTGTTGTGACAGGGTGGTAGCGCCAAATTACAGGGAAAACTCTGGCAAAATTTTCGTAGGATTCCCGAGATTTTAACATTCGAGGACGAATGTTCTTAAGGGGGGGGGGGGAATGTTACACCTCGGCAATTTTGTGATATGAGTCATGAATGGACTAATGTCGATCAAGGTGGACACGATATCTTCACTACTACAAGAGAGCGATTGGCAGCCTTAATGTATATACGATAAGATTCTTAAGTCATCGGACTTAGCGAAACTAGGCGCGTCATGAAAGTGAAGTATAAGTTATGTTTGGGAAGGATTTCATGGGTGTCGAACTAACGAATGTTTAGCAAGGATTTAAGGACGAGTTATAATGTCCGTTAGATCGCTAAGGAAACGTTGCACAAGTACCAAGAAGGTTCCATAAGGATATGAGATCAAACGAAGCGACGAGAATAAAATCGGAAAAATGGGGGATTATACGGTCATATATACGGATCGTATATTTTATACGGCCCGTATACTTGACCGTAGAACCCTTCCAGTGAAGGATTGATAGAAGTTGAAAATCTCCTTGGTAGTCAAGTGGAGTATTTTTATCCGAAGACCATCTTTACATAATCAAGGTGAGTATTATAATTATCTCATGTTAGTAAGGGTTGAGTAGTTGAAGAACTGGAATTATAAACAAGTATGAAGTTGTATTATAGCTATGGTCATGGGGAATTCCGAAAATGAGTTTAGAGATAGAATAATGCTTAACTTGAGGGAAATTTATGTATTATAATATTATGGATGTCGTTGTGTTGTTTGTGAGCTGTTTTGTTATATGAGGGAAAGTTGTCGAAACAAACGAAATCGCCAATTTTCGTTAGCCCTATCCGCCTTAGTTTAGGCTTAAGCATACCTTCAACAATCTAACCTTCGTACGAATCCTTTTGTATGTAGAATCATAAGTCGGAAGGAAAGCTTTTAGTCGACGTCGTTGAGGAGATAAAAAGGTATGTAAGGCTGTCCCCTTTTTCTCTCAAAGGCGTGACCCTTATATTTTGATTCCATACATGATATTCATCATATTTCTACTCCCAGAAATGCCAAAAGTCCATAGGTTCTGAAGGATCTTATGACGACTCCAATTCGAAAGGTTTCCAAGCCTAAAGTTCTAAATGATTTCATGGCGTGACTGAGTGGGCTATAAAGCATATGGCCTCAGCTGGCGTCCGAGTGGGCTATATAACATATGGCCCCAGGTTATAAAGCATATGGTTTCAGCTTATCTCTGAGCTATATAACATATGGCCTCAGTTTATGTCATGGATTACCCAGGACACAACCAATGATGATGATGACGCCATAATGTACTCGGAGGGTTACGACCTTACGCCACTCCAAGCGAGCACACTTTTATTTGGGCTCTCATGCATGCTAAGTATATTATATGTATATATGATATGTATATATATATAGGGGATATGGGGAAAGGAGAGGCGCTATAGACGCATAGCCACCTGATCAGCTGGCCTATTATGATATTATCCCGGACGTGGGATGCCCGGACGCGGGCTATATGGGTAATGGATCGGGCCGTACGTTCCACGGCAATATATTGATATATGGATCGAGCTGCACGGTCAGCAATATATGATACGATAATTACGCGTATGCATGCATGGCTCCGCCTTAAGAGGCAACGATCACCGATTAGCTTCTCATCTTTATTTTATCTTTTTGTTCTTCTGTTACTTTATGATGCATGCCTTACATACTCAGTACCTCGTTCGTACTGACATCCTTTTTTTTTTGGATGTTGTGCTCATGCCCCTGGTAGACGGGGGAGTCGACCCGACTTCCTAGGAGTCGGATCGACTTGCACCGGAGCACTTCCATAGACCGGAGGTGCCGTCCCTGATATATTCTTTTGTGTATATTTGGATACGATGGGGTCCTGTCCCATCCTCATGACCTCAAGTTTCAGTTAGAGGCTCGTAGATGCTTGTATGTGGGTAACGGAGGTTATGTGACTCTTGATGTATATTTTGCATATTATTCTTTTCTTTTGCCGTGAGGGCTTATATATATGGATGTGTGTACATGTTTTATGGAGCTTATATGTGTACAGGTTTAGACAATAGTAGTATGATGTATGGTGCTCGGTAGATAGTTCCGGGTACCCGTCACGGCCCTCTAGGCGGGTCGTGACAATTAGTGAGACTATTTGTGTGATACACTGGATTTAGGGAGTGTTCAAGTTAGAGTTGTAAGCATTAAGGAAACTCTAATGTGCAGAGTGTGTAGTACGATCCTATCTCCAAGATTAATTCGGCTAGTTTTGCAAGATTTATGATTATGTGGTATTCAATGGAGTAGATTCGAGGATTGATTATGGTATTGATGATCGTGAAGTGATTGGAAATTGGAAATTGATAAGTAAAAAAAAGGGATAGTCAAAAAGAAAAAGGTACATCTTGGGGATTTCTTAGGTCAATATGTATTGTGGTGTCGTTTTCTTGCATATTCCCGTCGAGATGTGATTGTTGCGTGAGCTTAAGAAGGAAATCTACCAGAATGAACTCTGTGATATGACAGAGTTTCGTGAGGTTCATGATCAGCGACTAGTGAGAAGCATATTTCAATGAACCGACCTGTTGAGGTTTATAAGAAGTGGCTTAGTGGTACACCATCGGATAAGTTTCGTAACCTTCAATAGTGGATGAGTTAGCATGCTTTAAGAGAGTATATTTTTGGAATCCCTATCATGAGAGGACTAGAGTTATATTTTCGAGGTGAGATCCTACTCGTGGTAATATTTTATGTTGCAAGTAGTATGGACTGGACAGTTTGGGTAAGCGCTTTTGGTTATTAAAGACTTGGGAGTAATTGCGTGAGACTTAGAGCGGCAGTGTAAGAATGGATACTTTCGGAGAATTTACGATCATATCGAGGTGATACTATGAGAGGTTCGATGGTTATATAATTACTATATGAGGCTTCAGGTTTTGCGTTGAAAAGTTTAGGGTTGTATCGGATTTGAGTATCGGGTAAAGGTTGAGAAACATGAAGATTGAAATCGTAAGGTATAACTCTTCGGTACTAAGTTGATAACTTGGATAGGACTCAACTTGTGGAGTCGAAAGTGATAAACATGATTTGTTATGCATAAGGAAAAGATTAGAATGGATCGCCACAGAGTTGGGATAGGACTGTGATTAGTTTCGGGAATTCGGAGCCAGTTCAAACGACTATTGGTGATATTCGAGAGTTGTGTATTCATTCAGGGTCAACATGGTTCGAGTTAAGCTTAATGGTCTATGGTAATATTTCCAGGAAGATATTTAAAGATTCGATGTGTTTCGGCTCAGATTTGAGGTGGGATAGATTTATCGAGCTTTGTCAGGATTTGCTAGTGGATTTGATGATATTTTCTGAGAACAGTTACTTGGATAGAACAATGGTTCACAATGAGCTTAGTACAGATTTGAGGAGGAACTATTGCGCGAGAGGCCTTTATAGTGATTGTAACGGTTCGCATTTTGTGGGTGGGGTTAGCGCTCGGAAAGCTATTAAGAACTTGTTGGTGCTCTTTCGGACTTTATTTTAAAAGAGTCACCACCTAATTTTTAGGAAATTAGAAAAACCGAGGGTCAAGGGTTTATTCAAATACAGTGAAAAATCCTTCATAACCCCGAGTTCTAGGTAAGGGTTCTGATGATCCCCTGGGGAAGGTGTTAGGCACCCTAGTATTAAGGATCCGTACTATACGGTTGACCTTCAAATTCTAATGCATGAGTATTTGCATGAATTGTTTATTCCCACAATTAGAAAATCTGTCATTTTTTGCATATCATTTTGAGAAAAAGAGTCTGAACATATTCCCTTTATATATAGAGTACTTAGATTCGGATTTATGATATCCGGATAAGAATAACCTCCCTTTACATATAAGGATGGTATATTTTGTTTGTAAAGAGAGTATAAAAGTTGTCATCCTTTTATACATGTTATTTATAAAGAATGTAAAATTGTTATGTTTAAGTATACATAATTTTGGTCCATGCTTAACTCATACTTGGTTTGGGCCGGTTCGTTTAATACGTTTAGAATGCCTTATCTAAGACTTATCATATACAAACATTTTTTGTTTGAATTGTATTTGTTTTTAGGAAGGTGCATTTAATTATTACAAACTTGAAGACTTGGTCTTGAATTTAACTTCAAAATTATAACATTTGCCTTATGACAACAAGAAACTCTGTCCAGCCTTGGCCCAAAAGAGAATTTTAAGTTTTTTCTGAAAATTTCACTTTTTTAAACCAGTTTTTATTTAAGTGGGCCTCAACCCAAAATCTCCTTTTATCTCTTTAAACCTATTTTGAATACCAAATCTTTAGTCTAACTCAAAATTCAATTTTTAAATCTTTGTAAGGTTTGTTTTAAAAGGGGTTGATTCAGGTAAAAGTGTCATAATACTTGTAAATATTGAAATCCCCTTTTAATAATCCTTTTCGCCCCTTTATTAGTATTTATAAAACTGATGTCAAAAACCATTTTATTTTATCACACACTCGGGTTTGGAAAAAGTTTATACTAATCGCGATTTAAAAGTTGTTTAGGGACCTAAAGTTATCTAAACGACATGTGTATCATTATCCTAAGACGGCTAGTTCATAAACATAAAGATTCCACTAGTATAATATGAGTTTTTACAAGGTTTGTGCAATTACAAGCAAGGCTCAAATAAAAAAGATGGAACAAAATAAAGGATAAAGGAAGACTAGGGGCTTACCAAGCAGTTGGCCATTTTCACCCATGGCTGAGCCTTCTGCGCGCTAGCTATTTAATTCCATCTTTGTGGACTCGATATCTTTGAAAAAAGAATTTTCTTATTAGGCCTTGGTAGGCTGATCTTGACGCGAGTGGTCATGCGATGAGGAGGGAGAAAAGGAAATAGGAAAGATAAGGGGAAGTATATTAGTAAAAAGACAGACAGGAACAAAACCAGCACATGGTCACGAGGGCCAGTCAAACAGGGTGCAATCATTCAGGTGAGATAATAAAGCAAAACCAATGCATAATCATGAAAAGGAGTTCAGAACTATGTGCCACATACAGGTGAGATAAGTAAAACAGGAATCAATACATGGTCATGGAAATGGATCCAAAACAGCAAAAGTGCAGGCCACATTCAGATAAGATAAGTGAAGGAAGAACCAACACATAGGGAAAGGAACTAAGAACTACATACCACATTCAGTAAAGCAAGAACCAATATCTAGCCATGGAAATGAATTCAATAACATGCCATATTTAGATAGGATGAGTAAAGCAGGAACCAATATGTAGTCATGGAAATGAATTCAAACAGCATGCCACAGGCAGGAGGCAAACATAAGCAACTTTGAGATACATGGTCATGGCATGGGCAAGGCAAGATCAAGATTTGATGCCAGGGTAATAAAACACAGAAAGGGAAATAAAAACTATATTCCCAAATACAGGCAGAATCCTGAGACAGAGGTAGAAATATGAGGAACTCAAAAGGTTTTCCCCAGGATTTCCAGTCAGTCAATCTCTTATTTTTTTAGCTTATTGATGGCAGAGAGAAACAGACAAATTTACAAAGCAATTCACATGTCCTATAGACCACAAGGCATGCCATGGAACCTCTTCTCTGGAGTAAAGGGTGTTGTGATCCAAGTTTCCTTGGTTCTCCCCAATCCTCACTCCAAGGTGCCTTTTAAAAAGGCTTCCTTAAGTCACGTGACATAGAGTTTTTGTCAGCACACTCCTAATTTCATTCCTCATCAATCAACCAGTGGAAATATAGTAAAGACAAATAAGACTTCAAAATCATATTTTATCTTTTACCTAATCCTAAGTTCTTGCAGTTGCAAACAAATCATTATTTGGCCTAAGTGTGCGGTGGAACTTGTATTAAAGCTGACACTAACCCCAGATTTCTCAACCCCAAAATAGCATTTAGGTGCAAATATACTCACATTAGACAGGAATAAAGAGACTCCAAACTTGAAGCACGACATATATTCACACAAAGTCACATATACCAAACAAAATTTGGATTGGAAAAGCCTTTAAAACAACCAGACATGACTATGCTGAACTTTAGTGGTAATCAGACTTCAACTAACAGTGTCACATGAGTCTAATGAGCCTAAACTATTACATGGCTGGCATTCAGAGGTATGATCAAGTAAAGTACAAACTCATGGGCACAAATTTAGTTAAGCCTGAGCATGTGTAGCACAATTAAACAAATGCAGACCTAAACCAACACATAACTGACCATTTATCAATATGTAAGCCATACTTAGGTAATTACAGGTGGAATAGCACAGGACTGACCATACAAAGGCAAGATTAAACCTCATGAATTTGACTAATCATAGACAAAATTGATCATGTAGACAGGATTAATATACTATATTGCTAAGACTGGCCCAAAGGCTAATTGTGTGGACTATAAGTAGTTAAATGCAGTATTGTATCAAACTTACATAGCATAGCATCACAAGATCAGGCTTAAGGCAAAACTAATTTGGATCAAATAACCTTTGCAGCACATGGTGGATAGCATTCAGAGGTACGACTAAGTGAAACATGACCTAGTTGATACATGATTAGGATAGAATGGGCATATATAGCATATTTATGCAATTACAAGCCTGAACTAGTATACAATTAGTCATCATTAAACATGTAGCTTATACTTAGGCAATTAAAGAATGGAAATGCACATGATCCCTTACACCAGGGTAAAAATGAACTCTCATGAACTAAACTAATCATTTAAATAGAATTATTCACACAAAAGGGATTAACAAGGCTACCATTCTAAGATTGAACATAGAGCTAATTAATGCAGCCCTAAACACCAAATACAGATCTATACTAATATTATATAACATAGAATCAAACTATAAAGAAAAACTAATCTATGCTAAACAAGATTAAGACATGATGATCCTTAATTATCATAGCATCAACCAGAAAGGGTCACATAAATAACATAAATTACCAGACACTTAAAGAATTAAGAAACTATGACTAACATAACAACATTAATTAAAAACTAACCATATAATGGCACAAATAACTCATAGAAATTACTAAAACTAAAAAATTAACAACAAGATAGGAAATTACCTTTTGTATGCGCAGCCGAATTAAGAATTGAACTTGGAGCTAGCTTTTGCTTCCAAGCCCTAAACTGGAACCACGGAATACAAGAAATGACACAAAGAAAATAAGATTTTGACTAAAAAGGGTTTTAAACACTCTTAATTTAAAATTATACTAGTAAAAGCTTCAGTTTTGAGTAAACTCAATCTTAGCTTTTGATATTGGTTTTTTCACCTTTTTTTTTTTGTGTGTGTAAAACATGGGGTACTATTTATAGAACCCCAAAATGCGTTCTAATCCCTAAACAACCGATGTGGGACTCATGATTTTTCACAAGTCTCACTCAAATCTAAACTTTAAATGGTTAAGATCAAAGGAAAATACAATCAATGGCTTTGTTTACGTCTTACCAATTGTAAATTGAAGAAAAATAAAAGAAATGCGGGGATTGTACCTTTAGGGGCGTGTTTGGACGAATTTTGTGAAGAAAATTCTTTGGAAAGGACGAAGCCATAAATGCTTCATCCTCTCCTCTGATTTTCAAGGCTTTACACTCCATTCTTTCGATATGACGTGATGAGATGGGGGCGACAGTGGTGGAAGCGACGCTAGGGTTTTGCCCTAGCTGCCTCGTCTCCCTTTCTCTTTCTTAGAGACCCTATGGTCTGAGTGTTGTGAAATAAGGGAGTATAGGGCATATTGCCCTCTTTAATTGCTTCTTGGGCCGGGTCCGATCTTGTTATTGGACTAGGCTCGGTCCAATACAAGAAATATATGGACATAGCCCCCCTTTCGCATGTTATGCGTATATACTAGAGTATATTAGGTGTATATACATACGTAGGGGTAAAACAAGCATTTTGTTAAAATAGACAATAACTTAAAATAACTAATTATGAGCGTAATTAATTAAATCGTGGTCAAATTAGGACGTAATTGATTTAAATCATGACTATTAAATTCGTTTTGCAAACATGGCCTCAGTTGGCCTTAAAATGAATGATTATTGCAATTTTAACCTTTTACCTAGCTAATTGCAGAAATGTCCTTGACTAATCTTAATCAGATTAATTATTTCAAATGTAGCCTTATTTTGGTATTAATTAATCAATCAAAGCTAATTTCTGCTAATGACCTCAATCGATTTGCCAATGGATTTGGGCATATCAATGAAAGCCATTTGGAGGCTAGATTTGCAAAAGATGACCCCAATCATCTTAAACTGTGGGTTGGTTAATTCAAATGTGGTCCTTTATATAAAACAATTATTTAGTTAAAACAATTTACAAAAATGACCCTCTAATTAACCAAAATAGTTACTAAATAATTTTTTTTTAAAACAATTATGCAAACACACAGAATTAAAGGTTGAGGGGTAAAATAGTCAAATTCCTTGGATAAAATAGAATAAATTTCTTGTTAATCTAATTTTTTCTTGATTCAACAATTAAGTAAATAATTATTCAAATTGTTTTGCTTTTGATTAATTCTAATAAAATGTTTCATAAACGTCATAAAATATCAATTAATATCTAAATAATTTATAATGCCCCTGAAAATCTCTTCATCCATTTAAAGAGGTGAAATATTATCATGAATAACTTTACAAAATTATTTAGACCTTTTAAGATGCACAACTTATTTTATTTATTATCCAAGGACTCTGAGTACTTAAATTGCGGGAGGTAAAAAATTAGGTGTCAACAACTTCCCCTTCGGTGTTCAGGGATGGCAGGACCATCCCTGAGCAACGAAATTTGATGCCATCCCTGCGCAACGAAATTTGACTAACCCTAATTTTTTACTGACCCGACTCATCTTACCTTTCAATTCCATGCAATTCATATATGCAGTCGGACCATGGCTTCCGGGTTTCCTGTATATCTCGAGCTATACGAGAATTCAGGCCATTTGTAGTTCGACTCAATTAAGGACTTTCAAGTGATTTAGCAGGAAAGTCCTGAGATTCTCGGTGTTGTGACCGGGGTTTGTCTGGACGGTTGTTAGAGTGTGGCCGATTCTCTAGTTTCGAGCCCGCCTACATATCCCTGGTCTCTAGGAATTAGGCCGCATGTAGTTCGACTCTCTGGAAAAGAGTATGTCCTTTTTGTGGGAATACTTTCCGATTTCCCTGGTGTGTATCCAATTGGTCGCGATTTTTAGTAAAGAAAATAAAATAGATAGATTGTGGCTAAGTCTAAGATTGGATGGCTTGCAAGTCCTGGCTAGAAAGCTCGACTCTCATGGGCACCATATCTTGACCGACTGTGTAAGAAAAAGTTCCATGTTTGCTCCGCAATTGATTCTGGATCTGGTTCAGCAATTTGGCTCCTTTTTGGAGGCTGTGCACCTACTTTTCAAGTTCGACAATATTGCAGATATTTTCATGATATTTGTATGAATGGCCCTCTCGGCAGTTTGTATGAATGGCCCTCTTGGCAGTTTGTATGAATGGCCCTCTCGGCAGTTTGTATGAATGGCCCTCTCGGCAGTTTGTATGAATGGACCTCTCGGTAGTTTGTATGAATGTCCCTCTCGGCAGTTTGTATGTATGGCCCTCTCGTCAGTTTGTATGTATGGCCCTCTTGGCATTTTGTATATATGGCCCTCTTGGCATTTTGTATGAATGGCCCTCTTGGTAACAGGAAAGCAAACGTGCAATGGCCCTCTTAGTGGCAGAAAAATATGATGGGGATGACAAATATGGCCCTTTTGGCTGGATAATCTTTCTTTCATTCATTGAGTTGGTTGTTGAACTTTGTGGTCGGATATGCCTTTTCGTCTTTGTCATGACCCTTTTGGTCGAAAATTTCTTTACATTCATTCATCGTGACCCTTTCGGCCTGATATGCCTTTGCTGTTCATTCTTTGTATGAACTTTGTGGTCAGTTATGTCTTTTCTCATTCGTTTGTTGCATGACCCTTTTGGTCAGATGTGTCTTTGTCATTCATTCTTTTTCATGATCTTTGTGGTCGAATATGCTTTCTCTTCGGTTTCATTCTACAATTCCTTGCGGTTATCTGACGACATGTTGAGTTTGCTCCTTGTTTTTACTACAGGCAAGCTGATTGATGACTCCCCTGCTGTCCTATTTAAAACTTGCATCCACAGAAAAAAGTGTGAGTTTCCTCAAAGGAAAATTAGCATTGCTATCCTCCGCCTGGCGTCTCCTCTTGACGCTCCTTCAATCCTTCTTGGGGTCGGTATTTCGAGAGATGTTTCTGGAATGTACTTATACTAATTTTAAAATTTAAAGTAAAATTTTTGTAAAACAGGCGTTGTTTTTCCTTAAAAGAAATGTTTATTTCATTCTTATGTGTCATGACATGTGTTTTCTTCGAACGAGGTCTTCTAGCTCTCCCTGGAGGTATGATTGCTGACTTTTGAACTGGTAGACTTTTTTAGATCTTTCTCAAAAATTCTGCCCCAGTTTCAGGATTTGCTCTGAGCAACCCTTGCTTTGTCTTGTTATGCAGAATTCTGCTCGAGTGTATGCCATTGTTTTGCCATTTTCTTTGTTGATTGTTTCTGCTAGGAATTTTTGATACCCCGTAAAAAATTTTGCCCCAGTGTAGAATTGATGCTGGCTGACTCTTGGGTTGATCCTTGTAGCTTGATCTCATTGATTTCTCCTGCTTTATTGTCTCTGGGTTTTCCTAAAGGTTTCTTGGGTTTTCCTTTTATGACAATCGAGCTCGAAAGCGCCTATGTGTCCTGTCACACCAGGAATTCAGGTCCAACGTAGTTTGGAATAAAGTAACTGAGTTTTGGTTTTACTAATAATGTGACCGGCTTCGATATAGAGTGCCTAAGTATCCCACTGTGGGGAAATAAGGTCATTGTGTAGTTCATTACTTAGATGATTTGTTTTTCCTGTTCTATTACATGATATGATTACAGACAAAAGATACTATTACAAGGAAATGATAATGCAATAAAAAACAAATAGAGTCCTAAACATAGAATCCTAAACGTAGTATTTCTTAAGTGCGTCTGTATTGATAGCTTCGGGCTGCTCTTGTTCATCCATCTCGGCTAGGACTATGGCTCTTCCTAAGAGTACTTTCCTGAATATGTATGGCCCTTTCCAGTTTGGCGCAAATTTTCCTTTGTATTCTTCTTGGTGGGGAAAGACTTACTTGAGCACGAGTTGTCCAATTTGGAAAAGTCAGGCTCTGACCCCTCTTGTTGAAGGCTCGAGACATTCTTTGTCTGCACAGCTGTCCGTGGCATATAGCCACCATTCTCTTTTCATCTATCGTGGGCAGTTGCTCGTAGTGATTTCTGACCCATTCTGCATCATTTAGCTCCACCTCTCGGATGATTCTGAGTGAAGCGATCTCCACTTCTGCGGATATAACTGCTTCTGTACCATAGACAAGGAGGTAGGGGTTGCCCAGGTGGAAGTTAGGTTGTCGTTCTGTACCCCAACAAAACATAAGGCAACTGCTCATGCTAATTTTGTAGTTGTCGATAATTTTTCACAGGATCCTCTTGATTTTCTTGTTGGCAGCCTCTACGGCTCCATTTATATGTGGTCCATAGGTGGTAGAGTTCCAGTGGGTTATCTTGAATTGTTCACAGATGTCCTTCATCAAATGACTGTTCAGATTAGCACCATTATCTGTGATGATGGATTCCGATACACCGAAATGACATATCAAATTATTTTGGATGAAGTCAGCAACGACTTCCTTGTTCACTGATTTGTGGGAAGTCGCCTCTACCCATTTAGTGAAGTAATCAATGGCTACTAAAATGAAACAATATCCATTGGAGGCCAGAGGCTCAATAGGTCCTATGACATGTCCACGAATGGCCAAGGCGAGCTCATCACATGTAACTCTGTGAGAGGAACCTTGATCAGATCTCCGTGTATCTGACACTGATGGCACTTTTGCACGAATTTATAGGAGTCATGCTCCATGGTCATCCAATAGTATCCGGTCCTCTTTCAGCAGTTTTGTAGCCTCCTTAGTGTCCAGGCACCTGAGTAACCCAAGGTCGGATGTCCTTTTGTACAACAATTCTTTGTTCAGGAAGAAACCATTAGCCAACCTCCTGATGGTCTTTTTTTGATTTGCTGAACTTTCTGGGGGGTAATATCCTTTATCCAGGTATGCCTTGATGTCAGCATACCATGGTTGACCAGCCGACTCGGCCTCGACATGGGCACAGTGAGCCTATTCTTCTCTCAGTGTAATCTCTAGTGGATCAATGTGTGCAATCTCGGGGTGCTAGATCATGGAGGCTATCGTAGTCAATGCGTCTGCAAACTCATTTTGAGCCCTCAGAGTATGCCTGAAATCAATCCTCTTGAATCTTCGGCACAATCTCTTTACCAGATTAACATATGAGAGTATTTTATCATTTTTGGTCGCCCAATTTCCTTACACTTGATTTATGAGAAAATCGGAGTCCCGATTACCAACAACTCTTATATGTTCATGTCCAATGCCATCCTGAGGCCGAGGATATACGCTCATATTCCGCCATGTTATTGGTATATCTAAAGTTGAGCTTTAGGGCCATCAAATAGTGTTGTCCTATTTCTGATATTAGCACTGCCTCGAAGACTGATCCTTTGCAATTGACTGCTCCATCGAAGAACAGTCTCCAACCTGAGTATGGTTTTACCACCTCTTCCTCAATAGCCATTACTTCCTTATCTAGGAAGAAAGTCCATAATAGTTCAAGTTTGTCATCGACGAGATTTTCTGCCAGCAAGGTAGCTAGGGCTTGTACTATGATTGCCTTTTGTGTTTCGTATACGATGTTGAATTTGCTTAGTAGCATCTGCCATTTACCTAATTTTCCTATGGGCATCGGTTCCCAAAAAAGGTATCTCAATGGATCCATTCTGGATATGAGGTTAGTGGTGAACACCGATAGGTAGTGCCTCGGCTTTTGAGCAATCCAGGTTAGAGCACAACAGGTTTTTTCTATGAGCATATATCGTGACTCGCAGAATGCGAACGTCTTACTTAGATAGTAAATGGCATTTTCCTTTTTGCCCTCTTCATCATGCTGGGTGAGCATGCACCCGAAAGCATTTTCTGATACTGACAGGTACAGTAATAGCGGACTCCCTTGCCTGGGTGGCACAAGGATGGGAGGATTGGAAAGATATCTCTTGATTTTGTCAAATGCCTCTTGGCATTCTTCCTTCCAATTTGTGGGAGCGTCTTTTTTGAGTAATTTAAGGATTGAATCCACAATCACAGTTGATTGTCCTATGAACCGCCCAATGTAGTTTAACCTTCCCAAGAAGCTCATGACTTCTTTCTTAGTCTTGGGAGGCGGCAACTCCCGAATCGCTTTGATTTTAGTAGGATCCAGTTCGATACCCCTGCGGCTGACTATGAATCCTAGCAACTTACCTGCAGGCACTCCAAATGCGTACTTTGCAGGGTTCAGCCTCAGATTGAACTTGCGAAGTCTGTCAAAGAACTTGCGCAAGTGCATGGTATGTTCCGAGATTTCCCCTGATTTTATGATGACATCGTCCACATAGACATCAATCTCTTGATGCATTATATTGTAGAACAGGGTAGTCATAGCTCTCAAATATGTAGCGCCAGCATTTTGAGGCCGAACGGCATTACCTGTAATGGTAGACTCCCTAAAGGGTGATAAATGCTGTCTTTTTAGCGTCTTCTTCACTCATGAGTATTTGATGGTACCCGACGAAACAATCCACGAATGACTGTAGCTCGTTAGAATATGGATATTTAGGAGAGGAAATTTGTCTTTTGGACTGGCCTGGTTGAGATCTGGATAGTCCACACTGACTTGAATCTTTCCATCCTTCTTGGGTACTGGCACTATGTTGGTGTAACGGCCCGTTTGGTTGTTATAGCCTTTTTGATATTTTTCCCTTTCCCGAGCAGTGATTAGCTCATTTTTGACCTGAGGGAACCGTTGGCATGCTTCTCGAGGTGTCTAGATTGGGATTCAGGCAACTTTTGTGAAATATAGGCTTAAAGTGAAAACGAGACCTAAAGTTGATTCGGTCAATGAGAGCTCCGTTGGGAATTATGAGGCCACGGGCCTGATCGTAGCGTATTTTTATGTGTGCCTATGTGTATGGTATGTGAGCAGATGGCCTCGGGAACTAGTCGAAAAATCGGATCAAATAGTGAAACTTGGAAAAGTTTTCTCGTGTTTAGCGGGCACCAAGACCGCTGTAGCGGTGTGGTTGCCGCTGCAGCGGCAAGTTGAATGCTAGGTAGGCGGTCTGAGCACCGCTGGGACGGCACGATGGCCATTGTAGCGGCATAATTGTACCAGAATACCCTTTTTATTTCCCAAACCCTTAAACATTTCCCATATATTCTAGGTTCGTTGTAAGGCATAGAAGAGGCGACTTTGAAGGTAGAAAGGTGAATTTCATCTTAAGGTAAAGTTCTTAACCTCATACTTACTTAGCTTCACCTTGTAATCGTTTTTTTTTCTTCCTTTCCTTCTAATCGTTAATATAACCATAGAACTCATAGAATCAAAGAGGATTTATGGGGGGTTTTCTTGAAAAGGTTCTTAAAATGAATTGGCTTCCTATATTGTGAATAAATGATGTTAATGTTGCTATTTATGCTAGATAATGATATATCTAGGCTTGTTAACCGATAATCTTCCATGCTAGAGTTGGAATTCATGAATCAAATTAGGGTTCTTAGACTCAAATGTGGGGGTTTTCATAAAAATGATGATTTTGGGAATTAATTGAGTATTCCTATGATTAAAGTAATGGGTTTGATCTTTTGGTATTGAATTTGGTATTTTGGCCATAGATTCCCATTTTGCCCTTGAGACCCATTTTTCCAAAATTAATGGTTGAAATTTGACCCGAATAGAAAGTAGCCAATATGGGTATCATTATTCATGGTTTCTTACATAAAATTCATATGTGATAGAGTTTGATTATTTGGAGACGCTTCGAAAGACAAGGCAACGTGTGGGTTCGTGCCACCTGTTCGGGCCCAGGTAGGCTATGGCTTCCCTTTCGGTAGATTCCAGCTAGTTTCATTTATTCATGTCTTATAAGGAACGAAGAATGCATGTATAGAAATTGGAGATTTTGGATGGAATCTTAGGATGGTATTGTTGTGTGATTTGTGTATTCGGGCTTGTGGCCTATAGATTCCATAGGTTGTTTGATGTGGTTTTCTATCGGTAGATATATATGACTTGGAAATAGCGGGTTAAACCTATTGTTGTGTCTAATGATGAGAAATTCCCGTAATATGTGATTATTTTGTTATGCCATTAATAGTGAACCTAGTTGACAAATGGGAGGATAAAATACACCAACGATTGTGATTGAGTTCTAAAAAGAGTTGTGACGAATGATTATGGGTGTAAGGTGAGATTACTTGTTCTAAGCTAATAGGCTGATTTAAGAAAGTGGTAATAATGTATATCTATTGATTGAGCTATTGTGTGTTGGGACTAGCCATCCCGTTATATTGTGCTTGACAGTTCTATCGTACTGGCTTGATGCCATGAGTTGTTGATAGAGATTAGACCCTGGAATTCATCTTGATTTGGAATATATTATTGGCATATCCATTGTGGTATTTGTTGTTCGGATATATTGTTTGTGTATCTACCATTGGTATCGTGATATAGATACATTGTTGGCATACCCACTGTTGGTATTGTGATATAGATACATTATTGGCATGTCCATTATTGGCATTGTGATGTTGATATATTGTTTGTATACCCAATGTTGGTATTGTGATATTGATACATTGTTGGTGTACCCCATTGTTGGTACTTGTGATTTTGAGCTTGATTGTTGATGTTGATACAGGCATTCCACGCATTCTCATCCTTTCATGATGCATGGCCGATACCCGGTGATAATCTGATATCATTTTTTTTTGGGTAAGTAAAGGATTTTATTTAATACCAAAGTAATAGTTACAAAACCAAAACAGGGCTGACCACCTGTTTTCCTAATTACAAGTACTTGACTCACCTGCTAGCAGGAGTCTACCTATAAATGCATCAAAACAATTACAACTCAATCTAAATGACAAGTTATCTGGTAAACCAGTACAGACCTCTAAGAGTCAAGGAAAAACAAAAAGTACATTGCTGCAGCAATAAAAAAGTCACAACAGTTCCAGGTGTTTCAGCTGGTTATGGATATCCTTGAAGCTTTGATAGTTCTACACCCCATGTACTCCTTGTTGCTCCCCTAGTGTGAATGTGAATAGCCATTTCTCTGCATAACATATCAGCTCTAAAGTTCCCATTCTGAAATCTAATTCTATTTCTTTCCCTCCATACTAAAGCAATGACCAAAGCAAATAAAGTGCAAACCATTTCTCCTTTCCCACTCTTTCTCTTTGCCCAGGTTAGTGTCCATGCTAATTCCTCCTCCCAAGTCCAAACTGTTCTAGGTAAGCCCAACTATATCAGTAGTCTAGTCCAGACAGTCTTTGTAGTATTGCAGTCAAAGAATAGGTGGGGTAATGTATCATCAGTTAAGCCACAGAAGACACAAGTAGGGGGCACAGCAACACCAAATTTCAGTAGCCTATCGACAGTGGCCATTCTCCTCATTAAAGCCAACCAGAGAGCGAACTTTTATCTTGGATGTATGCAGGTTTTCAGAATGAGGCTCTTCCATGGTGTTTTGGGGAATTGAGGCATCAGACTTACATACATTTTCTTAATGGAAAATTTTGACTGTGAGACCATAGATTGAAGTCTACTACACAAGTCACCATGAAGAGAAGTTACTTGTAGAACAAATTTCCTTGCTTCCAAAATCTTCCTAATAACCCAAGTTGCATTTGCAGGTATAGCACAGTACTCCACTAAATCATCCTTCATATAGTATATATGGATCCATCTGATCCATAGGCAGTCTTTTTTCTCAGCTATGGCCCAAAGTTGCTTAAGGATTGCAGCTCTATTCCATCTACATAAGTCCAGGATGTTTTGTCCACCTACTGCCTTAGGATAGCATAGTTTCTCCTATGATACCAGGTTCTTTTTTGACTTATCAGTTGAACCAGTCCAAAGGAAGGTTCTATAGAGGCCATTTACCAGTTTCATTATCTTCTTGGGCAGGATAAATATTTGAGCCCAATAAGTTTGGAGTCCAAACAACACAGACTTTATGAGTTGCAGCCTACCAGCATAGGAGAGTAGTTTTGCAGACTAGCATTTTATCCTTTCTGTAACTTTCTCTACAAGAGGCATACATTGAGCAACTGTTAACTTTTTGGAAGAAAGAGGTACTCCCAAGTACTTGAAAGGTAATGTGCCCTCACTAAAGCCTAGATTTTGAAGGATATTAGCCTTGACAGTGTCCTTGACTCCAGAGAAATAGATACTACTCTTATCAATGCTAGCTTGTAAACCAAAAGCAGCAGAGAATTTGTGAAATGCCTTTTGCATTAATTGAATAGGTTGGACTTCAGCTTTGCAGAACATGAGTAAATCATCAGCAAAACAGATATGCATAATGCCCAGTTTCTTACACCTTGTATGGAATTTGAAACTAGGATTCTCAGCTACTAAATTGAGTTCTCTTTGGATGTACTCCATAGCAATCACAAATAGGTATAGGGACATAGGGTCCGCCTGCCTAGTCCCTCTCTTACCTTGAAAAGGGAGGGGGGGTGAGTCCTCCATTTATAACCAGTGAATATGAGACAATGCTGATACATTCCATGATCCACATAACGAATTTGCAAGGAAAACCCAGTTCAGCTAACATTCTTTCCAAGAAACACCACTAAATAGAATCATAGGCCTTCCTAAGGTCTACTTTCATGACACATCGTGCAGACAGCCCCTTCCTGGTATACCATTTAAAAAGCTCATGACTAAAGAGAATGTTATCAATTATGCTCCTACCTCAATGAAAGCAGATTGGGAAGGGCTGACTAAAGTGCTGATAACAGTTTTTAGTCTATTAGTTAGGACTTGAGTGATGATTTTGTAAATAGTGGTGCAACATGCTATAGATCGATAGTCCTTTACCTTGGTAGGGGAGGAGATCTTTGGGACTAGGGTCACAGCAGTACAACTTACAGATTTAAGAAGCTTTTCAGTAAGGAAGAACTCCTTGACAGCTCCAATAACTTCATCTTTCACAATCTCCCAGTGTTGAGAAAAGAATTCAATTGGGAAGCCATCTACACCAGGTGACTTTTCATGAGGCATGCTTTGTATAGCTGTGAATATCTCCTGATCAGTAATGTCCTTGATGGGTTCGCTCTTCCGGTGCAGGCTAAGGCATAGTCCTCTCTTCACAACCACTGAATTGGGTCATGGTACTTCATCAGCAGCAGTTCCCATCAGGTTTTTGAAAAAGGAAATAAATTCAGTTTCAACCTCGTGTGGGCCAGTCAATTTAGCACCAGTTTCAGTATAGATAGAGGTGATAGTATTCCTACTTGCTCTAATTTTACATTGAGCATGAAAATACTTTGTATTAGAATCTCCAGCACCTATCCAAGAGGCTCTTGAATTCTGTCTTAGAACCTTTTCCTCTACCAAACTCCATTTATAGATCTCTCCCATAATGTTTCTTTCAGTGGCAATCAACAGTTAGTTCATAGGATGCACTATCATTTAGTCTTGAACAAGGACCAAATCTTGTCTTGCTTGTTGTAGCTTCTGGGTATAGGAAGCCATATAAGCATTTAGCTCTTTAAAGCACCCTTTAGCTGCTTTAGTTTATTCCACAGTTGGAACATCTTTGTGCCTCTACCCCTTTGACATCATGTGCATTTAACAATGTCTACAAATTTTGGGTGGCCCATCACAGTTTTGAACAGCTTGAAAGGCTTAGGATGGAGGGTTACTTGGGGTTTGCCTTTGTATAAGAATTTGACAGTGATAAGATATTCCAGGATTTAGGAATTCAGCCTCTGCACAGCCATAATCTTGAACCCACTGAAAGTTTCCAAATGCCCAATCAATATTTGAGTAAACTCTAGTATCACTTTGTTGCTTGTTACAAAAGGTATAATGACATCTCTTGGACCTTAAGGAGGTCAACTGCACAACATCTACACACTCCTGAAAGTCCCTAGTCTCAGTAGGCAGGACATGTGATCCCAATCTATCTTCAGAGGATAGGATACAGTTGAAATCCCCACTCAATAACCAGGACCCCTGAATTGTGTTTGCAAGTTGTTGTAGATCAGTCCATAACTCCACCTTTTGTTGAGCATTATTGTGTGCATAAATGATAGTGACAAAGGATGAGAAAGATGTTTTTGTATTCTCCACATAACAATGTATATACTGCTCCGTCTTAGTGATGACCTGAACCTGGATATGAGTTCTCCACACAAGCCAGATCCTCCCATTGGAAGCCATAGGATAATTACATCAACTATTCCATCCAGGCACAACTTTCCCTAAAATACTTTGAGCTTTATGCTCTTTTACCCTAGTTTCAATACAACCAAACATTTCTATCTCATACTTTTGCAAAAGAAGCCTTACCTCCTTCTGTTTTTGGGGCGATTCGAGGCCCTAATGTTCCAAGTAGCAATAATCATGGGGGGGGGGGGGGGGGGGGTTAAAACTATCCCTCGTGTCTCTAGACTGTCCTCGTGTAGGCATTTTGGACTTGTCTTGGAGACTAATATCCAACCTTGTCTCTCTGGTCTCCTCCTTCTCCTATTTCTCCTTTTTCTCTTAGGATTCTCCTGAAACTCCTCCTCTTCTAGAGCTTCTTTCTCCCCATTCCAGCAATCCTCAGATAAGTGCCCAAATCTCTGACAATGAATGCAGAACTTGGGATACCAATCATATTCTATAGCTTGCTAAAAACTGCCAGAAGGTGTACCAACTTCAATTGTAGTCACAAGTGGTTGAGTAGCATCCACTTCTACCAAAGATCTAGCATATGATATCTTCTCCATGTTAGCTGTGAATTTATCTGTGTATTTAAGATGACCAATAGCACTAACTAGCTTACTCAAAGATTCACTAGACCACTACCCTACGGGTAAATCAGGGAGAGTAACCCACAGTGGGTTCGTTGTAATTCTATCAGGATTAAATTTGAAATCAATCTCCCAATTCTGGATAATAAAAGGTTTATTGTGATATGTATAAGGTTCCCCCATTAAGATCTTATCACAATCTTCAGCCGATTCAAATCGAAACACAAAATATCCAGAATCATGAGCTAAGATCTGGGGTTTAGTGACATCAGTCCAATGATACTCGACAAAACTTTCCATCGATTTCATATATGGTTTATCTCCTATTACAAACCCAATTAGAGCATTTTGCCAGTATGTTTTCTGAGTAATTGAATCATCCTCAACGATGTTCACGAAAATTTTGCCTTGTTTCATACTCAGAGGGATAGTGAGTGGTTTACCTCTTTGAGCCACCCTATTTTGACCCGGATCTGGTGGCAGCTCAGGTGTGGGGTGCGCTGAGGTTGCTGCATCAGAGAATTGTAGCCGACGAGTAGTAGGCGAGTCATCTGAGCTACCAAAATCCTTTTGTTTTAGCGATGATTGCGAGTCAGAGTCCACAACCCCTTCCTCCACCTCCTCAGGAATGGTTTGAAATTGAGGAGGGATGTAGCTTCCAAACGTGAGAGCAAGGACTTTGCAGCGTATTCCATTTGCCGGCGTGATGATTTTTGCCGGAGTATTAGTCGGCGTCTTTATGGAGGTCATAGTAACTGCGTCTAGGCGTATTTTAGCTATCCTTGCTTAAAATGCGCTGAGAGCATCTATGGCCGTCCTTTTCTACTTTAATAATCTGATATCGTTGTTTGAGTGAAACTGACATCTTGATAAAAAAAATTACTCGAGTGATTGTGAGATGGCCGATGTCCGATGATCAATTCCGAAATCGTTGATTATGTGAAACTGATTGATACGTTGTTGGCGTACCCCATTGTTAGTACTTGTGATATTGAGCTTGATATTGATACACGCATTGCACGCATTGTCATTCATTCATGATGCATGGTCGATACCCAGTGATGATCCGATATCGTTGATTGAGTGAAACTGATATTTGATAAACTCTTTTACTTGAGTGATTATGAAAAGGCCGATGTCCGATGATCAATTCTGGAATCGTTGATTGCGTGAAACTGATATTTGATAAAACTCTTTTACTTGAGTGATTGTGAGATGGCCGACGTCTGATGATCAGTTCCGGCATCATTGTTGCATGGCCGATTCCGATGCTATTCCGAAATCGTTGTTAGTGCATGGACTCCACGGGTCCCCTAGAGTGGTGCCGGTGAGACTCCCCCTGTGAGCAATTAGCCAGGGTCTTGTCTGTCTGTTGGGCAAGGATCGGAGACGGGTGGCACTTAGACTTCGCGAGTCACACTAGGTTTTGCTACCGAGATGTCGATATTTTCATCCGGAGTACATGTGTACACCTTATTTGCATGGCATGGCATTGCATTTCATTATGGCTTGTATGAGATGATTTGGTGTTTACTTGTGATGATTGCATTCGGATTGATTTATTCAGGATTGGCACATTTGGGATTAGATGCTTTACTCAGGCAATGACGTGTACATGAATCTGGATTCATTGATTGAACATGTTAAGGTATCCCATATACTATCCGTAAGATTAGTTATATGTTTGGTCGCTATGTGATGTAGGATAACGGGTGTCTTGATGATAAGTTGACTACTAGACTGAAATGATCGATTTAATGATATGTGAGTTTCGAGATCATTATGAGATTGACTGGTCAATTATTAGAGTGAAATTAATGCCTAAAGGTATTGATATACAGTGTGTGATAGATAGACATATGACTTGATTGGGTTGTTATCATGTTTATCTGTGAATTCTTTTACTGATATGTGTTACAAACCATTGTCGGCCTATGATACTTACCGCACGCGTGGTTTGTCTTTTGATATTGCACTTGCCATACACCCAATTTGGGGTCATGATTGTGTGATTGATCGAAGCATATGTGGAAATACGCGGTGCCTATCTGGAAGGCCTCCTCCTATTTCATTCCGGGACGGAGGTTGAGTCTTAGAACGTAGTGGGGATCTAGAATTACTTAATCGCTCTTGTACTAGTCTAGACCAGGTCATGGGAAATTGTATCGAGTCTGTAATCACGTATTGTTGTAAACATATAAACACTTGGGGTAGGATGTCACCTCCACTATTCTAGGCTTGATCTATTTTCTTTCTTTTGTCCTTTATCCTGATACTCATGTCTGGCTTAAATGTTGGCATCTTTTGTTTGATCGGGAAAAAACCCTCCATGATGGGTAATATGTGGGCTACTATTTCAGTGCTCAACCCCGGCATATCCGCGTATGACCAGGTGAAGACGTCCACATATTCCTTTAACAGAGCTATGAGCTCTTCTTTCTATGGTGCTCCCAAGTGAGCACTGATTCATGTCTTTTTGACATCCTTTTCGTCGCCGAGGTTGATCACCACAGTTTCATCCATATTTGGCTTCTTCTTGTCTTCTAATTCTACCAATTCTTCTACTAGTCCCCTCTGGCATCATTGTCGTTTCGTTGTACTCTTACTGATAATTTTCCTCATTCGTTTCATGATACGTCATGACATTTTCGATTATTTTATTACGGTTACTACTGAAAAGGCGAGGCAAAGTAAAGTTAGGCTTATTTATTGTTCGTTACACATGATTAGTTAGAAAACTTTCATTTTTATTATCTAATAAGGATAGCAATTTTACGTTGACCGAGGTTTTTCATTAATTCAAGAGTAATTGGTTACAAACTATGGTACTGGTTCGGAACAACGTCGGACCATTTCCATTTTTAAACATCATGAAGTAATTTAGAAAAGGCAATCATTCGGGCCTCAGCCGATGTCACCGCTTTTTAGCAAAAGATTTTAAGAAAAATCTATCTCTCTACCAAGGAGCCAAGAGGGAAGTAGATATCTAATTTTTCACGGGCTCTCCTGGACTCAGAATGTGTACAGTGAGTGTCTCTTGGCTTTTCTCAATGATCGCGTAGCATCCCTCATCTGAAAACAACCACTCGAGACCCCCATCGAATTCTTCTCCATTTTGCATCGGCATCTTGTTAGGAAATGAGTGGTACAACCCTGGAATTGGGTGTGATAGATTCCCTGCTCTGGGTTCTCTTCTGATGGCTTTCATGATCCCGCTTCGCTAGGAGCACAGGTTCTGTTATGCCTTCCAGATCTCTTCCCAAACCTTTCCCCATTTCAAAACCATTTCTCTGCATGGTGGAGGCATTCATTTTATAGATTGTTTGCATCAGTTCACCGACCACTACTTCTGAATGGGTGGCTCCTATATATTCCACCTTGTGGAAGTTTTATTTGTTGGGACTCCCTTCGATTACTGGTATAATGTTGTAAGGATATTTCTGGGTATCCTTCTCAGCTGCAACCACAATTTCCTGCCCTGCCATTTAAATTTTATGGCATGGTGCAGACTTGATGGTACTACACCAGCAGAGTGGATCCATGGTCTTCCTAAGAGCGTGTTGTAATTGGTAGTGATTGCCATGACTTGGAATTCCGCTGTGAAGGAGGCATGTCCGACCTAGATTTGTAGGTCCATTTCTCCCAAGAAATCACTTAGGGATCCATCAAATCCTCTCACATTCTTCCCGCTTTGGCGAATCTTGCCTATGTCACAGCCAAGTTGTGTTAACATGGTTACGAGGCAGATGTTGAGGCCCAACCCGTTATCCATAAGTACTCTCCCTATGGCTTGTCACGACATTCTAGAGTGATATGGAGGGCTCTGCTGTGAGAGGTTCCCTCAACTGGCAATTCTTCTTTGGAGAAGCAAATTTTATGCTCCCCAATGATATGGGCTACTAGTCCGGCTAAAGCTTGAGTACTCATAGCAGTCGTCGTCCAATACCTTCATGAGGGCATGCCTATCTGACAACGAGCTAGCTAACAATGATAATACCGAGATTCGTGCCGGCATCTTCTTTAAATGCTCACTAATGGAATAATCTTTCGGCTGCATGCGCCGCCAAAAATCTTCGACTTCTCCTTCAATTATCGCCTATTTCTCGGTATTTTCTTGTCACACCCTAACCTTATCAGGGTGTGATGGGCACCCGACCCTTACCTAGAGCCGAGCGAACCCTCAGACTCTTACTACATACAAAATCGCGTCAACCCTTTTTAAATCAAATAAGATAAAATACATAGTAAATTTTTTTTTTCCAGAAATACTCTTTCTCGTAGCTTCCAAACCGAACAAATCTATAACCATACAAAACTCAATACATAACACAGACCGACATATCGGCTGACAGAGCCGGTGCATCGACAACCAACACCCACGACGCTGTCTGCAAAGTCTCTAACATCCATCCAGAAAGCATATTATACAAACTCTGACTCGGCAACACTCCAGGAGCAAGTGGAGCTGCTAACCCAGCTGGAACATCTTCTGTAATGGCTGCTAATCATCTGGGAGTACCTGCGCGGCATGAAACGCAGCCCCCGAAGAAGAGGGGGTCAGTACGGAATATGTACTGAGTATGTAAGGCATGAAATACAGCAAACAGAATCGTAACCGGACAAAAGTGCAGAACTGGGCACAACATCCAGAATACCAAAATACTTACTTATCCGACGCAGATCATACGTAAATATACCGATGTCATAGGACAGGAAAAGTACAGAAAATAGATAAGTCATCCAGAGTGCCAGAATACTTACTTTCCAAAATACAGACCGTGCGTGCCAGCATCATACGTCATCATATACATATACACATAGATCCCGGCCCTTTAGTGAGGGACGCGGTAAACAGTAATCGTTGCGTATGCCAATATCATGTATCACATATGCGTATAATGCACCCATGCATGCATACCCGTAGAACATCATACCGTGTGTGTGTCACGCGAAACGTCATGACCCGATCCATAAATACATCACATGTACAAATAACGTGTCCGGCCCTCGAGCGAGGGACTCGGGAATATGTCACATATGCATAACGTGTCCCGCCCCTCGAGTGAGGGGACTCGGTGAATAGGATCATATATGCCAACATCAACCGTCATGTATGCATGTAACGTGTCCCGCCCCCGCCTGCGTTGAGGGACTCGGTGGATAACGTGTCCCGACCCTTCAATAAGGGACTCGGTAGAGGATCCGGTCCGGATGCGGCGCCATCATCATATAACATGTCCCGCCTCTACTTGGTGGGTCTCGGTGAACAATGCGTGGAATGCGCACGAGAACATGTCTGCCCGGACTCGGTGAATAGACATACTCGGACATGCACGAGCGTAGTCGTGAGAAACCATATGCACACATACCAAAATCCGAAACCATATACACACATATCCTGTTACATCCCGTATTTTGAACGACGAGACGATTCGGGTTAACTATGAAAAGTTAGGATTAAGACCATTCCGGGGTACGAAGTCGAGACGTGTGACCTTCGATTTTGTCGTAAGACCTAAGTGTGTATGACGTTATTGGTATGGAATCATCAAAGAAACTTCGGGACCAAAAGTGGAATTAAGGGAAGTTGGCTATTATTGAAAGAAATGGAGGGAGTAACATAAGGCCATGTGGCCGGCCACTCTTGGAGTGGGCCATGGCCACATGGTTGGCCATTATTTGAAATAAGATCATGACTCAAAGGGATCATTTCATCACCATTTCAAGACTTAGAGCAAACAAGAACCTTGGAGAGAAAAAAAAAGGGCTGTTCGGCCATGGTTCCAAAAAATGAGTCCAAGAACTAGCCTTCTAAAAATTATTTCTTTGATGCAAACCTACTAATTTGAGGGTGCTTAGTAACGTGGAGGTGTTGTTTCAAGCGTCGGATTACTCGTTTTCATCCTTGGCCAACTTTGGACAAGTTGAGGATTTGTGAAGAAAGGTAAGTTTAATCTTGTTTTTATGAGTTATGAAAGGTTTATGTGTGTTGTTGTATGTTGTTATGGATGAAATTCATGGAAATTGGGTGATTGAAGTTGAGGCCGTGAGCATGGAAAGTGGCCGTGTGCATGTGTGTTGTGTGTCTAAGTGAAGAATTAAGTTTATGTGGCTTGTTTGATTATTGTGGAGTGTTGGAATGAATGAAAAATCATAAAGTATATATGTATGGTGTGTTGGCCGAATATGGCCTTTTGTATGAGTTAAGAAATGAATTAGTTTTCTTGGAATTTTAGTTGTTGTTGTTATGTGGATTCTATGTTGGAAATAAGAGTTTAATGATTCGAATTGGTATTGTAAGTGTTGTGGGCTGTTTTGGAAGGTTTTGTGTATTTAGTGTGATTTTTATGTTTATGGAAATGGCATGGTTAGAGTATAGATTGTTGGAGTAAATCATGATTTGAAATCGAGGAATGTGTTAGAGTTGAAGTTCTCGGGTTTGGGGACAATTCGGGTGGAATGGAGTGTTTGTTGGATTGTTGGAAATATTGTATGAATTATTTAAAGAGTTCTTGAATGTTGTTTGAATGGTTTTGGATTGATAATTGAATATGCGTTAGTTTGATTACATGTTGGTTTGTAAGTATGTAGTTGTAGTAAGCATAATTGGAATATTGTTGGAATGTGTGGAGAAGGATTTTAATGCTCGAATGTGTTTGAATTGATTATGGATATTGTTAGAATGATTGTTGGTATTGTTGTGTTGTTGAATTTGGCCGAGTTGAATTCTCGGGTTGGTCATTTATAAAGGAAGTGCTGCCCAATTTTCCGTAGGATTATGTGTTAGTTGGAAATGAGCTTTTAAATGCTTATGGTTGACGTTGGTATTTATTGATGTTATGTAGATCTTGGAGAGTTCGAGATATAAGTTTGATTTGGATTAGCGTTGTGTGCAAGCGAGGTATGTAAAGCTTAACCCTTCTTTCTTTTGGCATGTCTTAGTTTAATATAGGCTATGATACTAGCCTCGAGGAAATTCCATTCTCATAATCCGAGCATGTCTATGATTCGCGTTTGTCTTTTGGTACCCGTATGTTGATGTAAGAAAATATTGGCTTTTGATGTTGTTGGAAAAAATTGATTTTAAAGTTGCATAAAAACTTGGTTTTCAAAAGAGTTTTATTTTTAAACGATGTTGAAACTACGAACGCTCATAACTTTCGACTAAGGGCTCGGATTGCCTCGATATCGTCGTGGGAGGTTGTATGACGTGTGATGAGTATGTTTTCCATAGGCGGGCCCGGCTCGGGTCGACACTCGTCCGTGGGTCCCGCGACCCTCTTTTGTGCATTTCGAAGACGTTTGGAAGAGTTTGGTATGACGATTTTCCCGATCCCCAAGTATGATCATTTTACTTACTTTTTGAACCTATGGTAATGATTTTATGCATATGGTTACTCACGACTCTGCTCGTGCGGTTTGTTGGTACATCGTTCGCCGGTTCCCGGCCGGTTTTGTTGTCGTGCGCATTATGATATATATATTCCGAGCTATGCTCGTGTTACGGTTCCCGAGACCTCGCCATAGTAGGGCCGGGTTCCGTTTATGGAGTTATGCTGTGATATGGCTTATGATGTGTTGTGATGATGTGTTGTGTTCGGGGATACGGAGATTTGAAATCTTCTGGTGTTATGCTGTGTTATGGCGCCAACGACGGGCGGGCGACCATATTTTCTGTGCCCTATGCATGCTTTGTATTTTGAAAATAAACATTTGGCATTTTGGAAAGGTACTTACTTTCGTACTTTTGTTTCGAGTGTGTGTGACTCGATTTATTTATCGTATTTTCTCGCTTTGCATACTCGGTACATATTTCGTACCGACCCCTTTCTTCGGGGGCCGCGTTTCATGCCCGCAGTGGCCGACGCCCGCTTGATGATCCGTCGCTTAGGACACCTATCCGCTTGTGTTGGAGTGCTCCTTTTATCCCGAGCCCACATTTTGGTTATATACTCGTTCGTCGCATGTGTGTGTGTGTGTTCGGGGTACGGCGGGGCCCCGTCCCGTCATATGATTTGTTGGTTTGTTTAGAGGTCCGTAGACGTATATGTGGGTTGTGTGCCTACCCCGTACGGATGAGTTTGTATATTATATGTTTTGGGCCGATGTGCCATCCGTTAGCCCTTGTCGGCTTTCGATATATATGTGTTTGAGTTTGAGATGTGTTTGAGACAGCGTTTGATATTTGTATGCGCGTAAGTCAGCTGTGTGTGATTTAGGTTTGATGAATGCGTTTGGGTGCCCAACTCGGGCACTAGTCACGGCCTACGGAGTTGGGTCGTGACAAAAGTGGTATCGAGCGATTCGTCTCGGATTGTCTACAGACCGTGTCTCGTAGAGTCTTGTTTATCGGTGTGTTGTGCACCACATCTATAAGCAGGAAGCTACAGGGCATCTAGGGTGTTATCTTTCTTTCTGATCCTAGATCGTGCCATAGAGCCAAGTCATAGGAAATGAGATTCCTTACTTTGATCTTTGATTTACAGAAGAATGGTGTTGATAACGAAAAGTGATTAGCGATGTTGGAAGTTGCAAGCACGCAGTAAGTAAAGGTATGAAAGACATATACGAGGTGTGTTTATTATTTAAATCGTTGTTGATGTTGGGAGCCCCGTGAGGCCGTGATATGATATATGATCTCGGTATGGGGTATGATGTGTTTGGAGATATGCAATCTTCCGAAGTATGATGTCTTGTGGCGCTCGGATGGAGCGGCGACCACGTTTTGTCCGCCGGGTCCCATTATGGACCGTATATGGTATGATGAGTCCGTTCACCGAGTCCCCGAGTTTTAGCGGTCCTTTGAACCGCATATACGCTTTGGTAGGTAGGCGGGATCCGAGACGCACCGAATGTGGGTCCGTATATAAACCCTTACTATAATAATCTGATGTATGTGTGTTTGTTGTATGAATGTTGGTTGATAGCGGCAAGTAGGGATCCGAAAACCGATAGTCGGGTATTTGTAAATAACGACGATCAAGGTGTGTCTGTTGCCATAGAGAATTTGGGTGTTTGGAATGAGAAGTAGGCATGTCCGTCGGCGAGAAGTTAGTGTCGAGGTTTGGAGAGAGCTAAAATAGTAAGTGTGTTATGAGAGCGTTTGGAAATTTGTTAGAGCTTCGATTTACTCCGCATTAGGTGATGAAAGTCTTGTGATGGGGTGGACGCGATTATATTGGAGTTAGAGCATCGTATTTCATCGAAGTCCCGAGGTTAAGCGTGCCGGGTGAGAGCAAATTCGGGATGGGTGACCCCCCGGGAAGTTTTTGGAAATCTTGCAAGTTCGATGTAAAGAGACAAATAAGGAGTTGGGATTGCAGCATGATGTGTGAACGGAAAGTTGTAAGACGAAATCTAAGCCGAGGAGCAATAGAAGAGTTCGAATTCGAGATAAAGAGTATGATTGGTAGGTACGACTACGTGTTATGATAATAACGGGAACTTTCCCCGAGATCCTTGTACGACCTTATAAGATTAGTTGAACATTCGAGGACGAATGTTCTAAAGGGGGGAAGGATGTTACATCCCGTATTTTGAACGACGAGACGATTCGGGTTAACTATGAAAAGTTAGGATTAAGACCATTCCGGGGTACGAAGTCGAGACGTGTGACCTTCGATTTTGTCGTAAGACCTAAGTGTGTATGACGTTATTGGTATGGAATCATCAAAGAAACTTCGGGACCAAAAGTGGAATTAAGGGAAGTTGGCTATTATTGAAATAAATGGAGGGAGTAAGACATGGCCATGTGGCCGGCCACCTTTGAGTGGGCCATGGCCACATGGTTGGCCATTATTTGAAATAAGATCATGACTCAAAGGGATCATTTCATCACCATTTCAAGACTTAGAGCAAACAAGAACCTTGGAGAGAAAAAAAAGGGCTGTTCGGCCATGGTTCCAAAAAAATGAGTCCAAGAACTAGCCTTCTAAAAATTATTTCTTTGATGCAAACCTACTAATTTGAGGGTGCTTAGTAACGTGGAGGTGTTGTTTCAAGCGTCGGATTACTCGTTTTCATCCTTGGCCAACTTTGGACAAGTTGAGGATTTGTGAAGAAAGGTAAGTTTAATCTTGTTTTTATGAGTTATGAAAGGTTTATGTGTGTTGTTGTATGTTGTTATGGATGAAATTCATGGAAATTGGGTGATTGAAGTTGAGGCCGTGAGCATGGAAAGTGGCCGTGTGCATGTGTGTTGTGTGTCTAAGTGAAGAATTAAGTTTATGTGGCTTGTTTGATTATTGTGGAGTGTTGGAATGAATGAAAAATCATAAAGTATATATGTATGGTGTGTTGGCCGAATATGGCCTTTTGTATGAGTTAAGAAATGAATTAGTTTTCTTGGAATTTTAGTTGTTGTTGTTATGTGGATTCTATGTTGGAAATAAGAGTTTAATGATTCGAATTGGTATTGTAAGTGTGTTGGGCTGTTTTGGAAGGTTTTGTGTATTTAGTGTAATTTTTATGTTTATGGAAATGGCATGGTTAGAGTGTGAATTGTTAGAGCAAATCATGATTTGAAATCAAGGAATGTGTTAGAGTTGAAGTTCTCGGGTTAAGGGACAATTTCGGGTGAATGGAGTGTTTGTTGGATTGTTGGAAATATTGTGTGAATTGTTTAAAGAGTTCTTGAATGTTGTTTGAATGGTTTTGGATTGATAATTGAATATGCGTTAGTTTGATTACATGTTGGTTTGTAAGTATGTAGTTGTAGTAAGCATAATTGGAATATTGTTGGAATGTGTGAGAAGAGGATTTTAATGTTCGAATATGTTTGAATGGATTATGGATATTATTGGAATGATTGTTGGTTTGTTGTGTTGTTGAATTTGGCCGAGTTGAATTCTCGGGTTGGTCTATTTATAAAGGAAGTGCGCCCAATTTTCCGTAGGATTATGTGTTAGTTGGAAATGAGCTTTTAAATGCTATGGTTGACGTTGGTATTTATTGATGTATGTAGATCTTGGAGAGTTCGAGATATAAGTTTGATTTGGATTAGCGTTGTGTGCAAGCGAGGTATGTAAAGCTTAACCCTTCTTTCTTTTGGCATGTCTTAGTTTAATATAGGCTATGATACTAGCCTCGAGGAAATTCCATTCTCATAATCCGAGCATGTCTATGATTCGCGTTTGTCTTTTGGTACTCGTATGTTGATGTGGGAAAATATTGGTTTTGATGTTGTTGGAAAAAATTGATTTTAAAGTTGCATAAAAACTTGGTTTTCAAAAGAGTTTTATTCTTAAACGATGTTGAAACTACGAACGCTCATAACTTTCGACTAAGGGCTCGGATTGCCTCGATATCGTCGTGGGAGGTTGTATGACGTGTGATGAGTATGTTTTCCATAGGCGGGCCCGGCTCGGGTCGACACTCGTCCGTGGGTCCCGCGACCTCTTTTGTGCATTTCGAAGACGTTTGGAAGAGTTTGGTATGACGATTTTCCCGATTCCCAAGTATGGTCATTTTACTTACTTTTTGAACTTATGATAATGATTTTATGCATATGGTTACTCACGACTCTGCTCGTGCGGTTTGTTGGTACATCGTTCGCCGGTTCCCGGGCCGGTTTTGTTGTCGTGCGCATTATGATATATATATTCCGGAGCTATGCTGTGTTACGGTTCCCGAGACCTCGCCATAGGGCCGGGTTCCGTTTATGGAGTTATGCTGTGATATGGCTTATGATGTGTTGTGATGATGTGTTGTGTTCGGGGATACGGAGATTTGAAATCTTCCGGTGTTATGCCGTGTTATGGCGCCAACGACGGGCGGGCGACCATATTTTCTCGTGCCCTATGCATGCTTTGTATTTTGAAAATAAACATTTGGCATTTTGGAAAGGTACTTACTTTCTCGTTTTCGAGTGTGTGTGACTCGTATTTATTTATCGTATTTTTCGCTTTGCATACTCGTACATATTTTCTCTCTCTCTCTCTCTTTCTCTTCTCTCTCTCTCTCTCTCTCTTCATGCCCGCAGTACGTACGCCCCGCTTGATGATCGTCGTTTAGGACACCTATCTGTCGTGTTGGAGTGCTCCTTTATCCGAGCCCACATTTTGGTTTATATACTCGTTCTGTATGTATTTGTTCGTACGTGTGTGTGTGTGTGTGTAGACGTATATGTGGGTGGGTACGGATGAGTTTGTATATTATATGTTTTGGGCCCCCGTCCCGTCATATGATTGAGATGTGTTGGTTTGTTTAGAGGTCCCGTGTGTGATTTAGGTTTGAGAACGTTTGGGTATATGTGGGTTGTGTGCCTACCCCAGAAGCACACACACACTTACCGGATGAGTCAAGAACAATTCGTCCGACAACCAAAATATATACGTAAGATATTCCATCGTAATATTCGTAGCACATTATTCATACATTTCCACATCGGGATCCTTATATCGTATTACATATCCAGATCAAAATACTTTTCGAATACTTATTTCGGAATATTCATGTCGAATGCTAATGTCGAATACTTATATCGAACACTTACATCGCAATACTCATATCGAATACTCGTAGCGGAGTACCTATATCGTATTACATATATCAAAATATTCGTATCAAAATATTCATATCAAAATACTTGTATCATATACTTGTGTCAGAACACTTGTATCAAAATACTTACGTTAGAATGCTTATATCAAAATACTTATATCGGAATATTTATATCAGAATAGTCAAAGCAAAACACTTGTATCAGAATTTATACTTATACCGCAGAATACATACGAATCATAACAAACTCGAATGATAGCCAAAGTTTACCCTTAATTATTGTATGAAAATCGGCCAAATAAAGCAATACAAGGTTAGGTCTCGGAATGTGGGCCCATCTCGAATCAAGTCGAGGTGGCGTACGAAATTACGGACGTTAAGCTTTATGGAACCACCGGAGGTGAAGGTCTTAAAGTAGTTTGGTTCCATTTGTGAAAGTTAAAGATGTTTAAGTTATTTTTCCAACAAAACATAAAGCATCTAATTCAATTCCATTGAATGAAAAAGGATCAAATTTAAGCTCGGATTTCTAAGAGTAGAATCATCTCCGAGGTTCCAATCATAACCTATCACATCTAGGACATGCCAAAAGAAAGAAAGGTAAGCCTTTTACATACCTTTTCTCGCTTCTTAAGCTTCTCCAAATTCAAGTCCCAAATGCTTCAAAATCTACAATTGGTCACAAATACCAAACATTGATTATAAGCCTTTAGGAATTTAATCTTGAATCAACACTTGTCTTAATTTCTCGGGTAAATCCACTTATGTTCTTTAAATTTTGCGCATCTCCCCCTAGAATATACGATCCCCGAGAATACAACTCGGCCAAATTCGTCAACACAATACCCAAAGCAACACCAACAACATCAAGAATCACAACAAAATACATTCTAGCATAAAGATTCTTCTTTCTACATTATGCAATAACTCCCATTCCAACCTCACACTTCCAACTTCATGTCAACGTTCTCATATTTATTTACTAATCCAGAACCATTCAAATACAATTCGGAAACATTTCATATCATTTCTACAAAATATTCACAAAATATATAAAATATACAAACTTTCCACCAAAGCCATAATGCATCCAAAACTTTTTAATCTTTAACATACATATTCATAGCATGTTTCCATCTTCCAATTTCATCAACAATCATCATAATTTGCATCTTAACAATTTCATTTCCATGTTTGCATAAACTAGAATAAAATCATATGATTTCCTACAACAACTTAACAATAGATTCTCATGCCAACTTAACCATTCTTCTTTTCCTTTACATCACAATACCAACGGACGAATTTATATCGCTATTTTTCCCGTTCTAATCCGTTAAAACTTTAAATAAACTTGTTAGCAATGAAAAGGAGCCTTATCCATACCTTAAGAATTCAGCCACCACGTTATCACCCTCCTCCTTGGTTGATTTTCAACTCAAATTGAAGACAACGCAGCGTACAACACTTTTCCCTTCATGGGCTTCGGATCTGGGTCTGATTTTTGGTCAAAATTGATTTTTCTTCTCCAAGGCTTTTTTTTTCTCTCTCTATCTCCAGAATTTTCTGGTTGTTCCAGGTCTGAAAATGAGGAGGGAAGTGCTAAAATATCACTTATATAACATGGGTCATGGGCCTAACCCGGTTGGGCCCGAGTTGGGCCTAGCCCACTGACCTTTCGGACTTAAAACGTTCATATCTCCTTGTCTAGACGTCACCTTGGATCCCACGACCTATGGTTGGAAAGCTAATTCAATTATCTACAACTTATATTTCTTGATAATTTTCCAAATTCCAAACTTATAATACCATTTTTGCCCCCTCGAAGTCAAGTCACCCGAAAACATTTTCTTAAAAATATTCGTTTGGAGGCTTCTACTTTGATTTGGCCCAAGGGTCCTTCGTGAGTTGTGTTTAACTTCACATATGTGATTCATATGACTTTTCAGATGTTCCAAAAAATCTCGATGTGTGGGCCCCACCTCAGCTTACAAATAATCCGACGTTCAAAAATACGGGATACAACACTATCAACTTGAGTTTAAATTATGTAGCAACAACATGATTGTCAATTCAATTTTTTTTTTTTGAGGAAGCACGTGTCACGCTCATGCTTTGAAAATGCGGGATATAACATTTCTTTTCGTGTGGCGTTCTAGGAAAATTCTTCAGGAGTGTACCATCTTCCTGAGCGAGTCATGCCTTGGGTCATAGCTGCTTGCATAGTGATTGGCTTTTTGGGGTTAGGCATAATCTGTTGCGCCACCTGGGCTATCACGGGTGCTGGAACCAAAGTCCTGAACATTAGTATAGCCTTGGGAACTCTCAGACTGGGGATCAAGACTTTGAATTTGAGACATTCCTGGAGTGTGAGGGAGGTAATTGTCTGTTCAAAAGACTCGACCATTTTGGGGACCAACACCCTACAAGCCTCCCAGTCTTCATCTCTCTCTATCATGTGGACTCCGCTATTTTCATGATTCAGTAGTAGGTTCGTGTTTACGTTAGGAGCTGCAGTTTCCAGGATGATTTCTCTTTTATCGATCAGATCTTGGATTTTGTGTTTTAGATTTATGCAATCTTCCGTGCTGTGCCCATTCCCTCCTGAATGGTAGGCACAAGTCTGATCGGCCCTGTAGAACCTACTTTCGGGCTGTGCTAGTTTTGGTGGGACTTTCTAGATTAATCCCGTAGTTAATAGTCATTCAACAAGTCGAGCCCTCGGCTTGAGGAGTCTCGTGAATTCTTTCACTGGCCTTTTCTCGAGAGCTGGACGTAGAGCATTATATGCTGGGGCAGTGGTTGATTTTTGTAATGTTAGGGTTGATAGGCTTGTGGTGGGTTATTTTGAGGTGGGCGGTAGTTTTTCTGTAGTGGAGGTTGGTATATTTGTTGTGGTGGTGGTTGATAAAGAAGGGCGGACACACGGATACTGGACGGAGCCTTGTAGGCTGGTACAGCGGTGGTGAAGGTTGGTTTAGCGTAATATACGAGTCTTTGGGTTGTATGAAGGAGCTGAGTAATTCACGGGGGTAGAGTTTGGTGAGAAGATTGTGGTTCTTTTGGATTTTGGTTCGGAATATGGGATATGCTCACCATGTCCTCTTTCTTTTTGCGGAAGACTCCCGCAGCACCCTGTCCAGACGTTTTATTAAGATACTGACGATCTTTCCAAATTTGAGACCATCTTCTATAGCCTCTCCCATTTTTACCAACTCAAAAAATGGCCTCCCGGCCATAGATAACATTCTATCATAGAAATCAGGCTCTTGTGACCTGATGAACACAGAGACTAGCTCTCCCTCACACATTGGCGGCTGCACATGGGCTGCTTCGGCCCTCCACCTGCTGGTGAATTCTCTATAGTTCTCTGTTGACTTCTATTTGACCTTTTCGAGGGAGTAGCGGTCCGGCACGGTTTCAATACTGAAACGAAATCTCTCCATGAAGGATTCTGCCATGTCTTCCCAAAGATCCATTGGCGCATGTCTTGTGTGGGAAACCATTCTGCTGCTTCGCCGGTCAGGCTAAGACTGAATAGTCGCATGATCAAAGGTTCATTTTTCTTCACTCCGACCAACTGGTCACAGTATGAACGGAGGTATTCTTTGGGATTTTCTATCCCATTGAACATTTCAAATTTTGGAATTTTGAACCCTTCTGGCAGGTCCAAATCCTGGTGCATGCACAAGTCATCATACCTTAGGCCTGTGGCCTTTTTTGCAGACCTGTTGGATTTTCCAACATCTCTTCCATGTTCCTCTCCATGTCTTATTTTTCCAGCATCTTCTACATGTTTCTCTCTATGTCTTTCTCGCGTCTTCTTGTTTAGCCCTCTGAGTCCTCTCCATTTCCTCATAATGATCCAAGTTCTTGTGTCCCGGAGAAGATTCATTTGGGATGTTGGGAGTGAAGAAGGACACTTGGTGAGTAGGATGGCTAAGCGGGATAGTGGTGGTTTGCCTAGTCGGGGAGGGGGGGTCGGTGCGTGTACTTGACATGCCGGGTTGATGAATACCGGCTAAGGGATTTGGTATGAGGGGACTGATACACTCAAATTTACACTTTTAATAGTGTAAAGCAAACGACGTCAAATATATTAACCCATCGAGGTTGGGCTCGAATCCCATAGAGAATATGATGTGAAAAGTTTACTAAACAAGTATTATACTAATCTTTCGGTCCTGATGTATTCCAGAAAAAAGATTTTATAGTTGTTTTGGTTTGTGGACTAATTTAAAGTGACTAGAATTTTAAAGTTGTAAATATATGGGTAAAAAGAACCAAGGTTGTGTCCCCATCAGATAAAGTGTATGATCCTGGGTATCGATCTTGATATACTTCTAATGGATCGTTTGCATGGATGCACTTAACCTCTACGTGAATCTCACCTATTTCCCAATAAGAAAAGATTATTTCTTTCCATGTTTTTTCGAAAGATAAGAAAGTATGCATGAAAAACGGTTAATTATGCCAAGTAAATTCCTCTTATTCCTAAGTGAATTTATTAAACAAGGTTTAAAGCCTTGAGTTCTTATTATTTTTTCTTACCTAACCCTAGTTATTTTGCCAAATAAACTAAAGTTTATAGCGTTAGCTAATGTTTGCAACCACTAACTATATGATGAAAACGAAGAACAAATAAACCGTAACAATCCATTATGTGTATATCATTCACAATTCTCAATCACACAACACCTATCCTTGGGTTCACAACCTTATCAAAAGTGTTTAGCTACTCATTGCAACAAGAAAACAATAAAAGATTGAAGATTGCATAATTGAATTTTGTATTGAACTTACCAATAAAACTTGAATGTAACCAAATGTAATTGTCTGGAAAATCTTCAAAAGTAATAACAACCCAAAAGTAATTACTACAAGTCTAAAACTCTTGATGTCTGAAAAAATAAAACCTAAACAGGCATTTATGCAAGTTAAACTCGGAATAATCAATCTCAGTCCTGTTCCAGATCGGCTTGAACTTTGACGGGCCGTCATTGTGCTTTGACGGCCGTCGACATGTTCGACGAGCATGACTACGATCTGATGACATATTTTGCATCCGCAAGACTTCCATCGTCGAGGCACTTCGACGGACCGCCGATCATGTCGACGGTGCAAGTCGACGGTCTGATGACTTTTTCACTCTGCAGGAAGTTGATCGACGAGGCAACTCGATGGACCGTCTAGCATGTTGATGGTTCGACCTTAATGCATATCAGTATAGATCACTCGATTTCCTCGTTTTTCGCTTGCCGAGCATCCTAACTTCGAAATACCTACACAACACACAAATCACATCAAACTTGCTCGAAAACAAGTAAAACTTAGATTTAAAAAGCATTAGATGTGCCCTAATTTCGCGGCACATCAACACCCCTAACTTACAGTCTTTGCTTGTCCTCAAGCAAGTTAACTAACAGACTCAATCTACAAATGTCTCGATATTACAAAGTAAAACTATCTACAGTGATTGTGGTAATTAACTTCTGGCTTATCATGTATATCACAATGACTCTCCCCCCAGTAAAGACAAAACCAATCAAGGACTCGTTGCAACTAACAATGAGGCTTCAATTTATAACATCTAGTTATCACAGAAACCAATTCGTGCCCTCACAAAGACCAAAGAATGTCCCAATATATATGTATACACAGAATGGGACAAAAGACAAAGGAGAAGAGAAACACTCACACTCACGAAGAAATTCTCTAGCTAAGCATGTCAATACCATAAGCTTGCCCTTATTTTCAGTGCCCTTGACTTTGGACGGTTCGGCTGTGATCAGACTAGGACTTTTTCAGGGTTGTAATGTAGGCTCGGGGATGGGTAGGATGGATATTTAGATAACTGTGACTCACCCTCCTTGAACACTACATCTTATTCTTTTCTTTTACTCTTTTCGCCTTTCATTTTCTTCCCTTTTTTCGTTTTATTGCCTCGGTGTGGTTTTATTGCTATTCTATATTTTTTTTCTTTATTTGTTGTTTTTCTTCTTCTTTTTTTTTCTACACTTATCACCCCGATGTCTTTTAACTAAGCAATTCACTTCTACCCCACTTTAGGCTTACGCCTCATGTTCCCCTTATTCCACCTATCACCCCCAACTTTAGCTTTTAGCCTCAATCTTATTATTTTAGTGCCAAAGAGGGGCCGGGTGCAAAGAGAGGGATATTCAGAACAGGCATCGGCTTATTACGACTAGTCAAAGAATGGGTTTTAAGGCTCAAAATGGCTAACAAGGGATATTATTCTATGGGTAGGCTTATATTTAGGCTAAAAAGGAGTTCCTAACAGAAACAAGGCCTAAGATCATTTCATAACTTCACTTATCTTCAGAATGCAGCCACGACTAACCAGTACAAAACCTCACAATACATGGCATTAGAAATGTCAACACACTAGTCTCCCCACTATAATTCCTCACATAAGGTAACCCAATAATCTAAATGTCACACAAAGAAGCATACATGTCAATTAAATAACCAAGTCCAAGTTTTCAGAAAATTCGGAGGGGAGTACTTTTTTCTCAAATCAAAACAAGACAGTCCTAAATTAATCAAACCACCACCACATAAGTCAAAATTACTCTATTTTTTTCTAAACACGACCTAAACATTCCAGGTTCAACAAGGAATAAACCCCTCAGGAAAAGAACCATGGCAAAGAAAAGTTCTAAACACATATATACAATATAAAAAAATCAAATACTCCCACCCCCAACTGAAAAAGTCTGCAATGTCCCCAATGCAGTAAAAGTAAAACAAGGGAGTAGGAATACCTGTAGCGCACTAGGCGCACTGCTCCTCTCGTGACTCATCGGTCTGCAAGGCATCAAGTGGTGCAATCGTACCAGCAGTAGTATCAGTGGTTGCGTCAGGAGCAGCATATGTCGTAGTACCAGTAGCTACTGGCACTGGAATAGAAAGAGGTGGTGGCAATGGTACGCCAACTGGAGCAATGCTCAAAGTGGCTCCTATGGTCCCCAAATAAAGATTCTCCACAAGAGATCTCTGAATGGCCTCTGCCATCTGCTACTCCTCTAGACTCAAACCCCTCAGCCGAGTACTCTCTCTCACCTCCTCTACCACCTCTTCCTCCTCAAGAACCAGTCTCTTTCTCTTTCCCAGACCACCTGCCGCGGTAAGCACAACAAACTGCATCACTGGAAGCTCCTATTCAATCTCTGTCACAGTAGATGGTGGTGCTGCTACTAGGCTTGGGTCACGAGCCTTCAACAATAAAACGTCAGCCTTAAGCTGCTCCAACTCTACCCTCAAAGCATCAGTCGAAGTGGTCGAGCGAGCCATCTCCAATGATGTTAATCTAATCTCAAACCCATCCAGCCAGGCCGATAGTGTCATCCTCACAGGTTCTACAATCTCACCCACTTTCTGTCTCACAAAATCATCAAGCTAGGACACTATGACCTTTGACTGCTGATCCGTTGTTGCTGCCTGTTTTGCAAATTTCTTGAAATTCTCCATCGAGAAAGCATAGGGATCAACTCTGGCGGTACCCTCGAGCTGTGCTACTGGGCCCGCTGGCTGTAGGGTTAGCTTCCGGCCGCGGAGCCGATGTTCCGGTCCTCGGGGATAGCGATGCCCGAGTCTCAACGCGCAACATCACTAGTATCGCAGGGCCGGAATCTCGGCACCGCAGGCCGGAGCGGAGCCTCGTAATAGGGGTAGTAGTGGCGGGTAACGCAGTCACCCGCAGCCCTGAATGAATCAGCTCCTGAGGTAAGAGTACCCCTCCAAGAGCCACTGGGAACCCATCCTCTTCCCTCTGGCCATCATCGACGGCTTCCTACTTGCTCTTTTCTACAGAATAGACCGACGAAGCTATAATTCGGTGGTCGATATCAGGAATAAAATGCACTTGTGACCTCCGAACAAGCTTTGTAATCAGGCATGGATATATCAGTGAAGTGTTGGGCAGGGAAGCCCACAACTGAATCTCAGTACACGCCAATGCCCTGAAATTAATCGGGTATCTAGACATCAATGCAGCAACAACCATCTGCCTGTCAGCCGTAAGTGTATTATAGGCCTGAGTGGGGAGAAGCCGCAACTGCACTACCCTCTACCAGAACTTACCCTCCAAAGTCAACCACCTCTTCACTAACCGATTTTCCAAGTTAGTACACTCGGCCCTCTTGCTCGGGCGACCTACCACTGTAGCTACCCAGTCCCTGACGGACTGTTCCTTGCATCTCAGCAGCTTGTCTTCCAATTCAATTGTCTACCTCGAGGCAGTGTAATTATCGCCGAAGTATACTTTGTTGATGGCCTGGGCAGATAAATTAATGCTCACCCCTCTGATCTGAACCTCACTCAACGGCTCTAATTCCCGCAGTTTCTGGCGCCTTTTTCTGACTTTCTTGATCAAGGCCCCATGTGCAGCATATATCTTACGGACCAAAATCTGACAATAATCCCCAGGCAGCTCCTGTATAAACTCTAGCTGATAATGGCGAACGAGCTCTCTGGCCCTGGGTAAGATCTCTAGCCCCTCAAAACTGATCCGTCGCTCTCCATTTATGGTGCAATTTTCATGCTGGGTGTCGTCACCTTTCAGTTCAATGCCATACTCATATAGCTCCCAGGCACCCTCAACAGAAAAACGATCCTCAAGCCTCTTGCTTCTGATTTTTCGATCCCTAGCCTCATCAACATCCTCATCATCATCACCAGGCGCTGAGCTCTAACGAGTCTGGGATCTAGATTGTGCTCGAGAGGACCGAGCAAAGCATCCTCGAGATCGTGCTCGTACGGCGAGGCATCTCCGAAGCGACCTCCAAAACCTCCTCCTTGATCCATCACCGGACCCAGATGTAGATGATCCCTCCTAGACAGACTAGGAGGAATTGGGTGGTATAGGAGCCGGTACAGTGACCTGCCTGTTCCAAGGGGGAACGGCAGCCCTATTCTTTCTCTCTGGCATAACCTCGAGCTCATCATTCGAGGCTTCATCTATAAGTGTGGGATCGCCACTGGGCCTCCTTCGACCCGTTGTTCTTTGAGTTTGCCTCGAGCCACCCCCTCGGGTAGTAGTCAACTTGGGTGGCGCCATACCTGTAATCATCAAAAACCACAATATAGTCAATTTGTACGAGTGAAATCAAACACAGTGAATGTTAAAAAAAAAAATTCAGTTCTCTGATGTTGGAGTCTGCAGACCGTCGTTGTGCTTTGACGGACCGTCGAACAGCTCGACGGTACCGTCTTTGTACAAAGACAGTCCGTCGACCTGTCGACAGTGCCGTCGACACGTTTACGGTCCTGGCCACAGCAACTATCAATTTACAGACTTTGGTTCGATTTCGTCTTTTTTTTTAACCTCAATCAATCAGAGAACCAGAATTAATCATTTTGCACATTTGGGGTTTTGGGGCTTCGAGTTACTCAGACTTCACCCTTATCTTTGTCCTTTTTGACTTTTAGTAATTACCCGAGTTTTGTTTGGTGGGTATAACAATATCAAATTGAGATTTTTATTCAAAATACCATCCAACCCATTGGAGTTATTCAGACTTCACTCCTCAAATTTCATGCTTAACAAAATTCCTCGTTTACGGACCATTGGCGGGAATAATGAACCAACAAGTTGATCAAAATGCCTACCGACTCAATGGAGGTACGATATTCTCGTCCCCACGAGTTCTTCTAACGGCAGTCATACCAAATTCCCTTCCCCCAACCAACAATTTCACATTTTTGCAAATTGAAGCATGGATTTCTTTTAACAAGTACAAACCCTAAGTCAAAATTTCTACACTTATCATTCAACATCACAGATATCACTTCCCCAACCCCTTTAACACAACTCGAAATAATTTAAACATGGTATAAACACAAACCTAGTTCTCATTCTCTATATATATTAAGTTAGGAACCCTAGGTAATGCTTATTAGAGATTTTCGAACAGAATCACTAAAATAAAACCAAGAAAGGGCCGAAATTCACTTAACATACCTGATTATGTGAAGAAGTAGAAGAATACATGAGTAACACAAAAGAAAAAAATAGACAGAAATTCATTTTCTTAGGGCAGAGGCAGTGGGGATTTCAGTTAATGGTGAAGGAAAGGTTTTAGGGTTAATAATGGGTGGTGTATTATAGAAGGATTTATGGGGAGTTATGGAGGGAATTATAGAAGTGGAGAGGTTGAGGGAGAGTAAAAGGTGGTCTGTGGGGAGTGTTTGAAAGAATTACAACCTCTGCCCATTATTTTTATTTGATATACACGACTGTTCGACTCCCTATTTTTTTTTTAAAATTTTTGGATGAGTGCGTTTTTACGAACTACAAATACTCCCCAGTTGATGAATAAAAGGACGGACAGTCTTTTCACATCGACGGTGTTGTCGACGTGTCGACAGTCCATCGACTTACTCATCGACTTGCTTACCTGCAAAGTAGCAGTTGTTAACTCCCATATTACCAACTGTGCATACTGTCATTATACATTGACGGTCCATCGACATGTCGACTGTCCATATTTGTGCTCTGATGTTACTTTGCTGGTTTTCTGAGTTTCAGTTCCTACACAGTCAACACCCGTTAAACAATTTAACAAAAAAAAAAAAAAAACTAAAACATACAGAAACAAAATTACAGAATTTTGAACTTGGGTTGCCTCCCAAGAAGCGCTTGATTTAACATCGCAGCATGACGGTGTTACCAATTTACTCTTGGTCAGGACTTGCCGTGTCATTATTCGTTCCTAGGTACTTCAACCGATATCAGTCAACAATCCTATCCCCCAAAATCATACCATGGTAGTGCTTCACCCTCTGCCCGTTCACCTTAAATGTCCGAGTTCCATTTTCGGACTTCAATTCAATAGCTCTATGGGGTGAGACACTTACCACTTCAAAGGGACCTGACCACCGTGAATTCAATTTGCCCGGTTGCAGCTTCAATCTAGAATTAAATAGCAGGACAGTTTTCTCAAGCCTAGAGAGATGGTCAGCAACCTAATTTTTGGACCCCTTTCGATCTTTCACCTTGAAATCAAACTCTTGTAACAAAAGGACCCAACGAATTAGTCATGGCTTAGCTTCCTTCTTTGCGATCAGATATCTCAATGCAGCATGGTCAGTGTACACCACGACCTTGGACCCCAACAAATAGGACCGAAACTTCTCAAAAGCATATACTATAGCAAGCAGCTTTTGCTCAGTCACCATGTAGTTCATCTGCGCTGTAATAAGTGTCTGACTAGCATAGTAGATCGAGTGTATAATTTTATTGTGCCTCTGGCCAAGCACCGCACCCATCGCAAAACCGCTAGCATCACAGATCAACTCAAAAGGCAAGGACTAATTAGGAGTAACAATAACAGGAGCAGTAGTGAGGCGCTCCTTTAATTCATCAAACGCCTTTCGGGACTTGTCATTAAACTCAAACTTAGCCTCTTTTTCAAGAAGCTTGCACATCGGGTTAGCAATCTTGGAGAAATCTTTGACAAAGTGCCTGTAGAACCCAGCATGTCCCAAGAAACTTCGGACACCTTTGACTGAGATGGGTGGAGGAAGTTTTGCAACCACGTCTATCTTTGCTTGATCGACCTCAATTCCCTTTTCAGAGATTTTTTGACCAAGGACGATCCTTTTTTTCACCATAAAGTGGCACTTCTCCTAATTTAGCATGAGATTAGTCTCCTCACATCTTTTCAGCACTTGACCCAGATGGCCAAGATAATCGTCAAATGAATCACCCCAAACAGAGAAATCATCCATGAACAATTCCAAGAAGTCTTCTACCATGTCAGAAAAGATTGACGTCATGCACCTCTGAAAAGCGGCTAGTGCATTACACAATCCAAAGGGCATTCAGCTGAATGCAAACGTCCCATAAGGACAAGTAAAAATCGTCTTCCCTTGATCTTCTAAGGCAATGTTGATCTGATTATAGACCGAGCACCCGTCTAAAAAGTAATAGTAAGACCTCCCAGCCAGCCTATCCAGCATCTGATCAATGAACGACATGGGAAAATGGTCTTTACAAGTGGCAGTATTTAGCTTCCTATAGTCCATGCAAACACGCCATCCAGTAACTGTACGAGCCGGAATCAGCTCATTCTTTGCATTAAGCACCACAGTGACACCTCCTTTCTTTGGAACACATTGAATAGGACTCACCCACTTTCTGGCTGCAATCGTATATACTACCCCAGCATCTAACCACTTTATGATCTCCTTTTTCATGACCTCTTATATGTTCTGGTTCAATCTCCGCTGCTGTTCAACACTTGGCTTGCCGTCCTCCTCAAACTGAATTTTATGCTCACAAATACCAGAAGGAATACCCCGAATGTCTGCTATGGTCCAACCAATAGCACTCTGTGCTCGCGCAAAACCTCCAATTGTCGCTCAATCTGTTCCTTATTCAGTAATGGTGAAACGATCACTGGCAATGTCTTGTTTGGACCAAGGAACTCATACCTCAAGTGTGATGGGAGCTGCTTAAGCTCAGGCTTTGGTGGCTCAACAGTAGAAGGCTTAGCTGGTGGAGTAGTTCTATTTGCAAGGTCAAGATCAAGCTTTCTTGGGTGGTAAATGTAAGAACCCAGACCCTCAAGCGCATTTATAGTTTCCACGTAGCCTTCCACATTATCAGCATCAAAGTTTATGAGAACCGCAGCAAGAGCTTCGCCTAGACTTTATTCTTCCATTTTATGTTCAACAGTATCATCAATCCCATTAAACGAATCAATAACCGAGATACTCCCATAAGCACTTGGAAACTTCATCCCCTTGCTTGCTTGAAAGGTCACTTCTTCATCATTCACTCGGAACTTGATCTCATTCTTTTCAAATTCCATAAGCGCTCTGCCCAAGCGAGGAAGGGTCTTCCCAAGATGATGGGAATATCTCTATCAACCGCACAATCCAGAATAACGAAATCAGCAGGCAACATGAACACACCCACTTGCACCAACACATCATCTATAACCCCAACTGGCTTCTTGATGGATCTGTCCGCCATTTGCAATCGCATAGAAGTCAGTCTAGGCATTCCCAATCCAGATTATTTGAAAATAACAAGGGGCATCAACTTAATACTCGCCCCATTATCATATAGAGCACGAGCGAACGCATAACGCCCAATATTACATGGAATGGTAAACGCCCCCGGATCTCCCTTCTACTGGACTGTGGTGGAAGCAATAATTGAACTCACCCGATGAGTTAAATTCACTGTCTCATGTTGAACAGACCTTTTCTTCATAAGCAGGTCTTTCACAAACTTAGCAAATCCCGGCATCTCTTTGACAACATCTAAGAATGGAAAATTCATTGTTAACTGCTTCAACTGATCATAGAACTTCTGACACTTAGCATCTTCATTCTTCTTTGCCAGTCTCTAAGGAAAGGGAGGTTTTTCTTTGTACATCTGAGTTAAAGGGCGAAGAGCCCCTTTTATCATGTGTTTGCTTGTGTCAGCAGAAGCCTTTGGAATATCAGCGACTTTTTCTTCACCGTGGACCTCATCATCAAAATAGGCATATCAGAATGTACCTCTTCTTCCTCAATAATATGATCTAGATTAACCACCTTCTTGTCAGCACCTTGAAGTATTCTATCACTCCTTGTGCTAATAGAAAAAGTATGATCCACGCCACCACCATTCTTCGGGTTTGGAATAGTATCACTCGGAAGCCCACCTTTTCTAGCAGGTTGATGTTCTCTAGAAAGATCACGCATCTGCTGTTAAAGATTCTGAATAGCTGCTGAATGAGAAACCACTGTCTCTGATAGCCCAGATAATGTCTTTTCATTGTTTGTCTGACTTGCAGATACTTTTTCAAGCATTGACTCCAACCTCGAAATTACAATATTAATGTCTTTTCAGTGTTGTCTTCTTTTTCCAATTTTTGCTCCAAATGACTTCAACTTTGTAATTCCTTATTCCTACACAATAAAAATATAATATTAAGCATGAAGAAATATAATTTATACTCAAAAGACAATTAAAAGTACTAAAATGTGAGGCAACAATGGCTAAATATATGAATTTTTGGCGGAAACACTTAAATTCTTGCTTGTCCTCAAGTAAGCACTAAAACCACTCTCAATAAATCAAACCTAGGAATACCACCACTCTGATTGATACCAACAATTAGGCTCTATAGCAACTCAAACCATCATATACATACTTCCTGATTATCATGCAAGATATACAAATCAACAAACAAACAATAAACGTCTAACCTCCTAATCTCAGAGACGAACTCTAACTCATCAAATTTAAGCTCGCTCACCTACTCTGTCAGAGAAATCTAATAACATCACCTATCTATCATGAAATAGGTGCCCACGCAAGAAGAAATAATCCGCACACTCAAATCAAAGAATCGAATGTAATTTAAGAACTTAGCATCAATGCACAACTCTCGCACTCACAAAGAAATTCACATGTATGCAAAAAGAACCATTGGCTTGCCCATAATGTACATCTCTAGTAATTAAGTGTGCTTGATTAAAATCAAATAGGACTTTAACGTGTTGTAATGTTGGCTAGAGGACGGGTAGGAAAACTATATAATAGTCACTTACACTTCCCTAAGCACTTTGCAATTTTAGAATTCATCACCCATTATTTTCATCTTTTCACTTTATTTTTCAGCCCTCTTTTCATCAATTATTTCACAAGTATTTCTCATCATATCAAGAGCGATTCAATTTTTTTTTCCAAATTTTTTTTTCCACATTCTTTCATGTCACATTCTTTGTAAGAGGGCCTTTTCATCACTTTGCAACTATCATTGGTCACCATTTTTTTACTTGACCATCCCTTTTCTTGCATTTATCAATTAATATCACTGTCTATGCTACAGTGCTCAAGGAAGCAGGGTGCAAAAATCAGGGATTCAACAAAAAGGATCAAGGCAAAAATACGACTAACAAATTAAAGACTACAGGCTCAAAGGGCTAACTAGTGATACAATTTCTGAAAAGGTTAAAATTCAAAAGACATATCAAAGAAAGCCTATTATCATCTTCTAAACAGAGCAACACTTTTTATTTTGCTTCAATAACATGTAGGGAAAATTCTAGACTATGATGCAAAACATGGAATATTTACAAGAAATCCTCACCACATATGGCACAAGTCTCAATCAAGATGGATCAATTCTACTCTAAGACAGATAGGTTCATGACGGAGTACAAAATAAGAATAAGCTATACACAGAGTCACAGCCATGAGTGTAGGTTTCAGAAAGTTTGTTATCTTTTTCATTATCAAGCACTCAAAAGTATTACTCAATCTCAGGCCTATATATGCTAGTATCAAACAAGTTAAAAGGTCTTTCTTCTCCCTCTTTACTACACTTAAAAACAATTAATCCTAAAAAAAAAAAAAATATCCGGTTCGAATCCCCCGTTGGGAAAGAACTGAGGCCGTAAGAAAACCCAAGCGGTGGATGATCTATGCCACTAAAAGAGACAAATAAGCTATAAAAGAAAAATAAAAGAGTGAACTAAGAAAAAAAAATCTCTTTTTTTTTTATTAGTTTTTTTCTCTTTTTAATATATAAGGCTAAGAAAAAAAAATCTTATGGCATAATCATCCTTGACCTCAAAAATTGGAAGTACCCCACCCCACACTTAAAAATATGCGTTGTCCTCAATTCATGGATAGCAGAGAAAAAATTAAAATAAAGGTGAGAAGTACTCCTTGAGACCATATAGGGCCTAGCTAGCAGCATAATCCTCAACATTAAGGTCAGGATGACCCCACACTTAAGCCAAAACATGCTCCTCAGCTTTCAACTTCGGGTGCTCAGACTTCCCCTAATCTGCTAAACAAAAACAAAACAACACGTGACACTATAAAAAAAAAAATCTAAATCTATTACACATTGGGTTGCCTCCCAACAAGTATCTTAGTTAATGTCGCGACACGACGTGAACTAACTTTATCGCTTTTCTCGCCATTTGGAGCTTATGAATTGGGCACCAAACTTGGATTCAAGTTTGTGACCACGAGCGGCGGGGGGTGGTAAGTAGATGAACAAGCCAAGCATAATATTTTTCATCTTACACTTCTTGGCTTTCAAGTGAGGAATGTCGTTCTTCCTTCTTGAGTTTTCAAATTACAGGATATATGCGTTTGAACTTCTTGAATTTCGACATCCTCATTTTCCCCTGAATTGGAGTCAATAACAACCATATTTTTCAGAACAATGGTAGAATCCAACTTTTATTTTTCTTTGGCATTCCTAATAAACTCATCTTCATAATTGACCCTCAACAAAGTGATTACCTTTTTGGATTGAGCATTGGGCAGTTAATATTGATTCTAATCTAGATCGAATGCCCATGGAGGATTTTCTTCTTCTATCATCAAACCAAGTTGGAGACTAGTTTCCAAGTATTCTTCCAAGGCTTTTTGATTTTTATTACCCTCACCTAGCAGGCACTTCATCAAGAGTTTGAACTCACCAACTTGGCCATGCTCACAATAAAGATTACTATTAAACAAGTTTTCATGGAAAGATGCCATTTTGCTCTTCTTTTTTTTATTTTCTAAAAATAAAATAAAACACAACAAAACAACTATACAAATATTCATAGGTTCGGTTCAAAGAAAGTTAGCTTATTTCCTAAATTAGACAAAATATGCCAATTGTTCCCCAGCAACGGCGCCAAAATTTGATATGCTCAAATTTACACTTTTAATAACGTAAAGAGGACGATGTCAAATATAGTAACCCAACGAGGTTGGGGTCGAATCCCATAGAGAATATGGTGTGAAAAGTTTACTAAACAAGTATTATACTAATCTTGCGGTCCTGGTGTATTCCAGAAAAAGGGTTTTATAGTTGTTTTGGTTTGTGGACTAATTTAAAGTGACTAAAAATTTAAAGTTGTAAATATATGGGTAAAAAGAACCAAAGTTGTGTCCCCGTCAGATAAAGTGTATGATCATGGGTATCGATCTTGGTATACTTCTAATGGATCGTTTGTATGGATGCACTTGACCTCTACGTGAATCTAAACTATTTCCCAATAAGAAAAGATTATTTCTTTCTATGCTTTTTTCAAAGATAAGAGAGTATGCATGAAGAACGGTTAATTATGCTAAGTAAATTTCTCTTATTCCTATGTGAATTTATTAAACAAGGTTTAAAGCCTTGATTTCTTGTTATTTGTTCTTACCTAACCCCTAGTTATTTTCCCAAATAAACTAAAGTTTATGGCGTTAGCTAATGTTTGCAACCACTAACTATATGATGAAAACGAAGAACAAATAAACCCTAACAATCCAATATGTGTTTATCATTAACAATTTTCAATCACACAACACTCACCCTTGGGCTCACAACCTTAGTAAAGGTGTTTAGCTACCCATGGCAACAACAAAACAATAAAAGGTTGAAGATTGCATAATTGAATTTTGTATTGAACTTATGAATAAAACTTGAATGTAAACAAATGTAATTGTCTGGAAAATCTTCAAAAGTATTAACAACCAAAAAGTAATTACTACAAGTCTAGAACTCCAGATGTCTAAAAAATAAAACCTAAATAGGTATTATACAAGTTAAACTCTAAATAATCAGTCACATTCCTGTTCCAGATCGGCTTGCACTTCGATGGGCCGTCATTGTGCTTCGACGGCCATCGACATGTTTGATGAGCATGATGACGATCTGATGACATACAATTCACAAGACTTCCATCAACAAGGCACTTGGACGGACCGTCGATCATGTCTACAGTGCAAGTCGACAGTTTGATGACTTTTTCACTCTACGGGAAGTTGATCGACAAGGCAACTCAACGGACCGTCGAGCATGTTGACAGTCCGTCCTTAATGCATATAAGTACAGATCACTCGATTTTCTCATTTTTCGCTTGCCGCGCATTCTAACTTCAAAATACCTGCACAACACACTAAACACATCAAAATAACATAAACTTGCTTGAAAACAAGTAAAATTTAGAGGTAAAAAGCATTAGTTGCATCATAATTTCACGGCACATCAGGGACTGAGTGGGTGGTTCCTAGAACTTAGGTGTTTTTAATTGGTGGTGGGGTACAGTAAGAGGGGCCTGCTTGGTTTGGATTGGCGGTGTTTAGTGGAAGTGGTATGGTTCCTGCTAGGTAGACAAGAAAGTGGTCGGGAATTGGAAATCTTACCGCGGGGAAAGGAGGAGGGGGCCTCCTTTCTTCGGTGGAGGTATTCTTTTCAGCATCGGCAGCCTCCCTTCTGGCTACCTTTTCCTGGAGAGTGGCAACGGTAGTTAATAATGTTACTATCACATCCTCTCGAGATGCTACTTCTTGTGAGTCCTGGTGTCTCTGTCGCAGAGAATGAGCTCATTTCTTACTTCTTCGGGGGTACCAGTCATTTTGTCTTTTCCTTTATCTGAGAGGGATGCTAACACGGCTTTGGATCTTGCGAAGTATGTCAGCATTCAATGTTACACTAATCGTCCCTTTTCTATAAGATAAAAATAACTCAACAGTAAAGAAAGTTAGTTTCTGGATATCAAATATAAAAGCAAGATATCACATATGGGTATTTAAAGCACAAGTAGCACATGAAGTCATGCATTGAATCTTGAATACTTTTGATCCTATTTTCTAAAGGCTCAGATATTACAGGCTTTTTATGTTTGAGTGGCTCTTGGTCCGGTGGTTTCGCGGTTGAGCTGTCATAAAAAGTTAGACAAACAGGGGGAATTATAATTTAAATCGTGAAAGGACTGATTCTTACGTAGACTGCCTACGTATCCCACCGAGGGAAATTAGGCCCTACGTAGTCCGATTAAAAAAGAAGGATATACATTTTTTCCTAATTATCCTTCGGCTAATCCTAACTACAGACATCCCCAGACCAGGACCTACTAGGGTTTCCCGCGTATCCCTCCATAGGGATATCAAGTCGGCATGGATTTTTTACATTTATGAGGGTGGAGGCAACATTTTTGCAAAAGAGAGGGACACCTAATATCTACCCAAAAATATAGCTCTGCAAGTCGCTGTCCTTACGAACTTGCTCTCTCATATCAATCTTTTTTCTTCTCAAAACCACGGTGGGAGGAGAACCAAGACCTGTTCGGTCTTGATCATATTTTTGAGCTTGAGTTTAAAGGCATGGCATTCTCAATATCATGTCCCCTGCACCAGTATGGTATAAGCAGAACAGGTTCCGTGGGTCTGATCTTGTTCAACTAGGCCAATGTTGCTTAAAGGAGAGCGCATAATTCATTAAAAATCGTGAAATTGTACCGCCAAATCTGAGTCTCAGGGGTAACTCCCTCGCCTAGGATAATAGGGTCATGGACCAGCAAGTAATGTGGCCTCCACAAAGTCCCAATGATCCTATCGTTGATTAAACTAACAATTCTTTTTCTTAACGACAAATATTCGTTCAAGGTATAGCCCCCCTGATTGAGGTGGAACGGGCATCTTTTGTAGGCATACACCATGTTAGGAGCCGGTAGCTTAGCCCTAGTGGTGCAATCCATCCCGACGGCCATCATTTTCCTGAATACTTCCTTGCAAGTGATGGGCAAAGGAGCTACTCTAAATGGAGAGGATTGGGCTCTGAAGGCAGGTGTAAGAAGGTTTACCCTTCCAAAGTTCTCTGTTGCCATAGTAGAGGCAGCAGGCATCAGCATGGGCGAAGGTACATAGAAATCTGTTCCCTCATTAATGGGGGCATAATAAGCGGATTCGTCATCCATATCGTTCCCTTGAAATTTGGGAAACAAATCAAATAGGTTCTCCCCTCCTTCGACCCCTATGTCGATAGGCTCCAGTTCTTCCCCCTCCATATTCGGAGGCTCTTCTTTCTTAATGGGCTCGGGATCCTCTTCCTGGGGTTCCTCCTCTTGCTCTTTTTCTTCAATGGGCTCAGGATCCTTCTCTTGGGGCTCTGTTGCTTCTTATGGGTCGATTTAAACACCCACGGATCTGACCCGGCTCCTTGTTCCCATTTTCTCCTTTCGGGGTTCCTTCTCTGGGTGTTATAGGCCTTCTCTCTAGCGTCATGTAGTTTAGAACCAATTCACTCACCTCTTCAGGGACATTTCCGTAGTGTTGCTCTTGGGGTATGCCTTCTGGAGGATTCCCAACCATACCCACTAATCTATCTACCTCCTCAATTTTCTTTCCTATTTTCTGGAGGTGCTTTTCCATTTGTAGCACCTTATCCCGCAGTATCTCAGCTGTCTCTTCTAAAGTTCGCGCTTACTGCTCTCTTTGATTAGCCATCGTATGTCAACCTTTAGTGGAGATAAATTCGGATAAGTTTTAAGCCTCGTGGTTTTTCTTTTGGGTATGTAGTTTAGATCATCGAACCAATTGTACTCAAGCTATAATATATGACAATACACATAGCAAGTAGGCATGTGAAGCATGTAGCAAGCAAACACGTAATTTGCAGATATTTATACTACTCGTGTTCCTAACGCCTTTTTGAGTTAAGGGATATTTATATTATTCGTGTTCCTGAGGCCTTTTAAAGTTAAGGCTTTCTTAATCGTTTGAAACATGTAAGTGCCATTTGTGAAGATGAACCATTGCCCCGAAAAAGTCATCATGATTTAATAAATAATAATAATATCTTCCTCGAAGGGATAACAAAAGTGATGATGAAGCCAATAGAGGGCTTATAATAATAAAAGCAGTAAATCAAGGAGGTCCTCCAGCGGCTGATGTCGAGGCTTTGCTTGTCTTGGCCTTCTTGACCCTTTGAAGGATGGTCTGAATAAGAAGAGGTGCCTGATATAGCTCCATCCTGACAATCACCGGGTCTGTTTCTTCCAAGACCCTGGCCAAATGCTCATTTGTACCCTCTAGGCATTCTTTTAGATGCTCCTCTTCTTGGGCCTCTTGGGGAAGTGCGCGCCCTGGTGTAAGTGTACGAGCCAAGTGTCCCTGTAGCCATTCATAATACCCTGGGTCATACCCTGCTTCGAACCTATATGGAGCTAAAGTATCTGGGCCCCAGCTCACGTGGCCATTCCGTTCCCTGAGAATTATACCAGCGTTCTTGATTTTCTGTTCTGTGTGCTCAATGATGAACTTCTCGAGGTTCACTACCTGAGGTATCACTTCCCTTCTACCAAATTTCCTTAAAACCCGAGATGGATAATAAGGACGGATTCCTCGAACCCAAGCTAATGGCACAAAGGGGCATTTCTTGACTCAAACCACAACAATTTCGGATATGAAGTCAGGAAATATCTAACAGATCCGATTTCCAGTCAAGTCAGCAAAGAAACCAGCCCAAGCACTTTTGGACATGAACTCGAGATTTGGACAGTAATCCATGAGGTGATCTGTCCGATTTTGTCAACTCCAACCCCAAACCTCTTTGGCCATGTTAATGTGTTTGATAATCCACCATTATAGAAACGGATTGCATCCCTGGAAGTTGTTACACCTCAATATTTTTTGCGTCATTTACGTTGTGAGTGAAGTAACGTAAGCTCGGAGAGGTCATAGAGCCCTTATAAGGTTAAGTAATACTCTTAAAAAGTGTTATTCAAGTGTCTAAAGGCTCTGGAATCAAGCAAATCGAAGAAAATAAGTTTGTCAAAAATTTGGGAAAATTTGGCAGAATTTTGGACGGAAATTTAGGGTCAGCTTTAGAGAAGTATATCTTTTAGTATATGTAGAGTTTTGAGGTAAACTAAATTCCTAAAATGAAGTTCATAAAGTCTAGTTTCCAACGCAACAAATCGTTCGTCGATATGACATCAGAGTAGAGAGTTATGGACGTTACAAGTTCGGCCGGCAGAGCAGAGACGCGCAGCTACAGTGCGCGAACGCGCCAGCTACAGGGTGTGATGCGTTAGCTGTAGTGCATGAAATTTTTAAGTCGGTGGAGCTGATCTTGGTAAGTATAAGAGGACCCCTTTTGGTCATTTTTGGGTCATTTCCAAACTGCAGACCCTTCCACAACATTCCTACAAGTCTAGAAACCACTCCAAAAATATTCTAACATATTTCCAAGCCTAAACCAAGGATCAAAGTGAAGATTAAAGTAGTTAAGTGTTCCACGTGAGGTCTACACTTGTCTCCTCTTCTTGAAGATGTTTGGGTGAGTATTTTTAAGAGGGAGTAACCATGGAATTGAAGTGTTCTTGAATTTTGAGGTAAGATTTCATCTTAGTTTCATGTTTATGAGTTTGTTTGGTAATTATTTTAAGATTTGCGGAGAAGAAATGGGAGGGAAAGCTCAAATATGCATTTGATGATATTTTGAGTTATGAATTAACTTGAGTTATAATTATTAGCATGTTTTGAGCATAATCTTGTTATGAGGGATAATAATGATGTTAAGGAATTGTCCTATACAAGTGTATAAGGGGTTGTATGAAGTTGTTGTTATGGATTGATTATGAAAAGATGTTTCGGGATTTAATTGAGCATAGCTTGAATATAATCTTTTGATTATGGAATTGTTGATGTTCTATTGTGCTTTGGGAAATTTTTTGAAGATTGGAGGAGGTAGAAGATATAAGGGAAATCTTTGTCCGATTTTCTTTCGCTTACTAATTAATCTAATTTGACCTTATAAGTGTTTCAATGACTTACCCTTAGTGCGAATCATCTTAAATATATATTTACAAGCTCGGAAGGATAAGCATTGAGTAGTTAAGGAGACCCAAAAGGTATGTTAAGGATCTTCCTTCTTTTCTTGGCATGATTCCATATAAGGTAAGAATGTAATGAACCTTATGACTAGAGATTTGTCAAAGTAGAGCTTGTCATATTATTGCATAGTTTCCGAGTGTTATGTTGTTCTTTTCGATGGGCCATATCCCCTCCCTATGTCCTTAAGTTTATAGAGAGACAGAGAAGGCATGTTACAGTATCAGTATTTTTAGCATATGCATGATGTACATATATTTTCTTTAGCCTGGCCACTTGGTCAGTGAGAAATTTTCTTTTTCCTGAACTACGGGTCAGTGAAACAGATATGCCTGACCTACGAGTCAGTAAGACAGATATGCCTGGCCTAGGGGTCGGTGAGACAAATTGCCTGGCCTACGAGTCAGTGAGACGGATTGCTTGGCCGACGGGTCAGTTAGACATATTGCCTGACTACTTGGCCAGTGAGATTTTACAGTTTCCTGGCCACTTAGTCAGTGAGATATATCTTAGTAATACATTGCATTTCATATGAGACAAGTAAGTTGAGATATTCTGGGAATTCTTTGGCCTCCAGATTGTATTGATTTCAGTTCAGTTTCAGTTATCGTTTGCCTTACATACTCGGTACATTATTTCGTACTAACATCCCTTTCTCTTGGGGGCGCTGAATTCAAGCCCGCTGGTTCAGGTAGGCAGATAGGCAATCCAGATCAATAGTCTTCCACTCAGCTGCAGACAGTGCGCTCCACTCAAATCGGAGCTATAGTCCCTTTTGGTATGCTATTTTGACATATAGATATGGATATGACGGAGCCTTGTCCTGTCCTTCCTACAGCTTGTGTTCCATAGAGGCATGTAGATAGTTGTATGTAGTTGGGATGTTATGTAGCCTTGTCGGCTCTCATTTTTGTGTTACAGCATATGTAGCGGCCTAGTCGGCTTATATATATATATACTATATATATATATATATATGTGTGTGTGTGTGTATGTGTGTGTGTATATATATATCCACTGCTTGTGAGTTCTTGATGCATAGTCCATTATGTTAATCTTACAAGAGATATTATAGCTCAGTGATAAGTTATTTATAGGCCACCATGTTGCTCAGTGAGATTCGGGTACAGATTTAGGGGTGTTTGGTCAGTAGAGGTCAGGCACTCGTTACGACTCGTCCAATTGGATCGTGACAGAAGTGGTATCAGAGCAGTTCTGTCCTAGGGTTATCTACAGACTGTGTCCAGCAGAGTCTTATTTATGGGTGTGAAGTGCGCCACGCTTATAAATAAGAGGCTGAGGGGTATTTAGAAATCATTGACCTTTCTTTCTATCTTAGATCGTGCAGTAGAGCCAGAGTCTAGGAAAGATCGTTCCTGACCCTCTTTTCCTGTAGGTAAGTGCAGATTGATATAGATGAAGAGGTCGGCTTCTGATAGTGGGGGTGCAAGGAAGGCCCCCAGGGTGGACTCCGGACCACGGGACCAGGACAGATTAGGAGGAGTCTTAGTTACTCCATTGAGATAGATCCTTCTGAGAATATGGAGACAATTCCCTTAGAGCCTGTGACTTCCATGGAGGAGGATCCGTCAGAGGATAGCGATGAGACGGACCCATCTAAGGGTTCGTATTAGACACCAGTGGAGCAGGAGGCTCCTGAGGCTACACTAGGACCCTCCAGTTTCTCCTATGATTGAGCATTACATCAGAGCAGCCACGAATGTAAGTGTTACGGAGTATTCTAGCCCCCTGTCTTGGCCTTCAGTTAATCAGGAGCTGCCAGAGTATTCATAACTTTCGAATTATGATGGGGGAGATGAGGATAGTCAAATGAGTAAATGGTGGGAGGCTGATGAGAGAGATATTTCACTTTATAGTCCCCAAGACTAGGATCAGGACAGGCCGGTCACAGGTATGCGGAACATCTTACTGGAACTCTTTATGTTATGTGCGATTACTATGGGATATCATCTAATAGTTGATGAATGGGAATTTAAAGAAACCGATAACTGACATATTTACGGGTAAGTGTGACTAAGACATTTTTGTTACCATTAGGCACCTCGGGACTAGGAACGAAAAGCAGTCGCGTGTGTTGGCTTGTGGTTATGACAATTTTCTAGATATTGGAAGTTTCAAAGGTTACGATAGTATTTATCCAACCAGGAAAGTAAGGGACTTTTCCAACCTTGGGGGAATACAATACAGAGCCTTATTTGGATTTCCCAATAGAACTTCAAATTGGTTTATAAAGGTATGTGATAAAAGACCATGTAGCAATAAAAAGGACGGATATGATCCTTATAAGAAGGTTACCTTGATTTTTCAGAGAGATGTGGTGATGGTCACTTGACGACAGAAGAATAAGAGCGATGTCGGCTTATGAATAAAAAGGGAAGACGAGTAGGCGTTCACGTGGAGATCAGTCATTAAGTCTATATTGCTAAAGGCTCATAATCAGGACTTAGAAAATATGCTAAGAAGACCTACAGATTCAGAATTACCGAAATATGAGAAACTAGAATAGCCGAGGGAAATTAGGAGTATATGAGCCTTACAATTGGAATTTTAAATGATCGTGAGGTATCAGTTTTGTTAGCTAGGCAAAAAGAGGGGAGATGTATTAAAGCCACAGATTCAAGACAATTTTAAATAGCATTGGGATATTTCGTAAGTGAGGTACTAATAAGCATTGTAAACAATAATGCATGTGTGGCCACATTAAATATTGTGCGTGCCCTTATGATCGATCTTGCAATATGCTAAAGGTATTGCTTAAGCTGGGTATTGAAGTTAAGATAGAAGGTGCTACAGGACATATTGATATTGTTTTTCTCCGAATGTTAAAGTTGGATAATCATGATGCAACAATATCAGGGAGAAGAAGAATATGTGTACATAAGAGTAAGAAGAAGACTATGATATCATAAGAAAGAAGAGAAGTGTAAGCAAGGGAAGTATGTTGCTAGTAAGGGTCAACTAAAGTTTTCGAGAAAAGGGTTAAGGCGGCGGTAGAGGCGAAGAGCCATTCGGATAAATTTTTAAACTAAGCAGGAAGGATAGAGTATGGCAATATGTGATACAGGACGAATGCGAAGATCCCGGAAACAGATCTTGATAAGCAGGATTGGAGTATAATAACGATGGGTATGGATATAACCTGAGAAAGAATAATAAGGTTGTATGAAAGATGTCAACGGATTTCTGACTCTTAAGGCATATCCGAAAGGATAATTATGAAGCCATATTGATACGTTCACCTTGAAAACGGAAAAGCCCCCCCTAAAAGATGATTTTAGGAGTAGAAAGGATTCGTACTTCTAATGGAATATTCTACGAATTCCAGGGCCAATGCTATAGAATGGCGGATGGGAGAAGAGAAATTTATGAGCAAGGGAAGTCAAGAAAGACCCTAAGAGCGAAAGTAAGAAAAGTGCACTAATGAATTGGTTAAAGGAAGTTGTATAACCATCAAGGACAAGAGGAAGGTTCATAAGCTAATAAGTCTGGCCAAGAGGCAAAACATCAATAGCATGGAATGAGAGTCTTGATATGGAGTACAGAAATTCAATCATAAAGGAAATAGGATGAATGTACGAGGGATATGTATAAATAGGAACAAGCTATGGTATCGAAAGGGAAGATAAGAAAGGGACAAGGATCGAAAAGATATTGCAATAACTATGACGCCAGACTATGGTACAGCCACCTAGTAATGAAGAACTACTGAACGGTATGAGCTGGGCAAATAAAAGAGCGGGTCGTGGAAAATAGATGTGATAGTGCATTGACTTACGATGGTATTAAAAGAAGAAACCAGATTGGGTTGACAAAAAGATAAGGTCAGTATGGAAGAAGGAATAGACAAAAATCTTCAATCGAAAAGAAGTAAATAGAGGAAATAAGTATATGTGCGACTGGTAAACTCAAACAACAAATAGAGGATGCCAGACTATAGGGAATATTTATCAAGTAAGAATCAAGCGAAGGCCAAGAGTTCAAGAAGAATTTCAAAGGAAGTAATAAAGGGATGATGCGCCTGATTGGAACAAAGCTGGTGGCAATGATACCGCATAGAACGAGCAAGGTAATGATTCTGCTAGACATCTATGACTGGAAACTACAGACAAAGGGAAGAGTGAAATGATTTGAATTCACTACATGGTAAGGAGCCTGGTTCACATTTCGGCAAATTTCCAAACTTATCCCTAATTTATCAGCCGGACTAAGGATTAGCAACTTCAAGGGTAAATTAAAAGAAGAGGATCATTGAAGAAGAGATTCGAGGTATTCTTGATGCAAGTACAAGAATTACCGATAGCCCAGACCAAGTATAAAAAGACTTATCATAGAATATAGAAGAAAGAGAGAATCAAGTAAAGTGTATGGGTGGAAGGAAGTCTCGATGTTAAATTAGCTGCAGGATAAAATACCGCAAGGATTGATTCAGTTGCTACAGGAAAGCAAGGGATACTATATTACCAATTTCTGAGGTTATCCTTAAGGAGGAAAAGAATAAGTTAAACTCTAAGAAGATGAAGGTATGGAGTATCAGTGAAGCGTAGGAAGGATACATAAAGGTCAAAGGAGTCAGAGTTTCTGACATATAAAAAGGGGATAAAGAGGATGAGACCAAAAATGAATAAAGGTATATGGTAAGTACTGGGTAAGCGAGCATATAAGGGTGTAAACAACAGAGGTCAAAGGGACAACGAGGATGATAAGGCATGAACTAGTAGACAGACAGGTGATAAGGAAAAAGGGATAACCATGAGTACGTGCATAAATTTTAGCCATAAGAAAAGGAGGATGATATTCAAGAATTACTTGGGCAAGAAATTCAGCAAACTCGAGAATACACCCATTGGTAGTAAAATAACAGTAATCAAGAAATACCAAAGGAATCGGGAAACCATGAATATAGAATCTACATGTACGTAGGGACGATTAGCTAGTAATTGCACGAGGAAGGACTGTATATGGTAAGAAGAAACCATGTTACGGCTCATATAAATAAACCAAGGAATCCAAGAAAGATTAATCGTCAGAAATTGAGGTGCTCCAGTGTAAGGAATTATTGAATGCTATTGCAATAATATTGGGGAATGCCAAAGAAGCAGTGTAAGGCAACCCAAGAGAGTTAAGGAGAATACTAACTAGTTAAGTAGAATCAATCAGTACTGACACAATTGAACGGTATGCAGACAAGAAATGGAGTAGCATTTCAGCAGAAGAGCTCCAGGTACAACTGTTAATCAACTGAGAAGTAGACCATAGGGCTCATACGGATAAAAAGGAAGGAAAAGCTAAACATCAAGTTGATCACTATTCATATGAATGATGGGGTTAATGGATAAGTTCTCAGAAATCGCCAGTAGAATATGAGGAAAGATTGAATGAACCATAAGTATAAAGGTTTAAACCCTAAAATGAACAGAAGGGCATTGTTTCTTTAACAGATGGATATAGAGTCATAAGTCTACAAATTATGATTACGATTTATTAACTTAAGGTGTATCGCCTCCAAGGAACCGTGAGGAGGATCATAAGTTCCGTAGTTCAAATGGAGTTTAGGTTTCGAATACGTGAGTAAGACCACCAGCAAGTAACGTAAGTGCTAGCAGATGCAGGTGAGAATATTGACATCAATGTCAAAACAACTTCTACTTCAACATTCGAGGACGAATGTTTTTAAAGGGGGTCAAAATTTTTCGCATCATTTGCATAGTGAGTGAAGTAACGTAAGATCGGAGAGGTCATGGAACCCTTATAAGGTTAAGAAATACTCTTAACAAGTGTTAAGAAAGTGTCTAAAGGTTCTGCGATCAAGCAAATCGAAGAAAATAAGTTTATCAAAAATTTGAGAAAATTTGGCAGAATTTTGGATGGAAATTTTGGGTCAACTTTAGAGAAGTATATCTTTTAGTATATGAAGAATTTTAAAGTAAATTAAAATCCTAAAATGAAGTTCCTGAAGTCTAATTTCCAACGCAATAAACCGCTCGTCGATATGACATCAGAGTAGAGAATTATGGACGTTACAAGTTAGGCAGGTGGAGCAGAGACGCGCAGCTACAGTGTACGACCACGCCAGTTACAGTGCGTGACGAGCTAGCTACAGTGCGCGAAATTTTTAGGTCGGTGGAGCCAACCTTGGCAAGTATAAAAGGACCCTTTTTGGTTATTTTTGGGTCATTTCCCAACTCTAGACCCTACCACAACATGCACATATATTCCTACAAGTCTAAAAACCTCTCCAAACATATTCTAACACATTTCCAAGCCTAAACCAAGGATCAAAGTGAAGATTAAAGTGGTTAACGGTTCCAAGTGAGGTGTACACTTGTCTCCTTTTCTTGAAGATGTTTGGGCGAGTATTTTGAAGGTGGAGTAACCATGGAATTGAAGTGTTCTTGACTTTTAAAGTAAGATTTCAATCTTAGTTTCATGTTTATGAGTTTGTTTGGTAATTATGTTAAGATTTGCGAAGAAGAAATTGGAGGGAAAGTTCAAATATGCATTTGATGATATTTTGAGTTGTAAATTAACTTGAGTTATAATTATTAGCATGTTTTGAACATAATCTTGTTATGAGGGATAATAATGATGTTAAGGAATTGTCACATACATGTGTATAAGGGGTTGTATGAAGTTATTGTTATGGATTGATTATTAAAAGAAGTTTTGGGATTGAATTGAGTATAGCTTGAATGTAATATTTTGATAATGGAATTGTTGATGTTCTATTGTGCTTTGGGAGTTGTTTTGAAAATTGGAGGAGGTAGAAGATATAAGGAAAATCTTTGTCCGATTTTCTTTAGCTTACCAATTAATCTAATTTGACCTTGTAAGCATTTCAATGACTTACCCTTAGAGCGAATCATCTTAAATGTAGATTTACAAGCTCGGAAGGATAACCATTGAGTAGTTAAGGAGACCCAAAAGGTATGTTAAGGATCTTCCTTCTTTTCTTGGCATGATTCCATATAAGGTAAGAATGTAACAAACCTTATGACTAGAGATTTGTCAAAGTAGAGCTTGTCATATTATTGCATAGTTTCCAAGTGTTATGTTGTTCTTTTCGATGGGCCATATCCCCTCCCTATGTCCTTAAGTTTATAGAGAGACAGAGGAGGCATGTTACAGTATCAGTATTTTCAGCATATGCATGATATACATATATTTTCTTTAGCCTGGCCACTTGGTCAGTGAGAAATTTTCTTTTGCCTGAACTACGGGTCAGTGAAACAGATATGCCTAACCTACGGGAGATATGCTTGGCCTACGGGTCAGTGAGACAAATTGCCTGGCCTATGGGTCAGTGAGACAAATTGCCTGGCCGACGGGTCAGTGAGACATATTGCCTGGCTACTTGGTGTCACGACCTAGCTAAGGGCCATGACGGGTACCCGGAGCTAGCTACCGAATACCACTTATCATACTGACTTTAATACTCAACTTAGGCACACATAAGCTTCAAGGCTTGACTTATAATAAACTGCTCATGAATTACTTCCAAAACACACACACACACACACACACACACACACACACATATATATACTCATATATATGTATACGTAGGCCCTCATGGCTATCAAAATGATATACACTAAGATGTCACCTATTAGCTATAACCCACACATATGTATCTACGAGCCTCTAACTGAAGTGCTGAACATAAGGACGTGACAGAACCCCGTCATGCTCAAATATATACACAAAAGAATGCATCAAAATTGCACCTCCGGAATAAAGGGGTGCTCCTGTGTGTCAGCTGAATATGCTCCTAAGGATCTGGGTTATCCCCCTATCTACCTGCGGGCATGAACACAGCGTCTAAAAAGAAAGAACGTCAGTACGAACAATATACTGAGTATGTAAGACATATATGATAACATGGTAAGGAAATACAGAAACATAAGAAAAGTAACAACTGTGACTGCTTGCCTCTGGAGGCTGATCAGGCAGGCTTACTTACATTATAATCAACATCATGTCATGTATGCATATACATATATATATATATATATATATATATATATATATATATATATAAGCGTCCGAATCACATATCGTCATTATCCCGCGTCCGTCATTATCCCGCGTCCGGGATAATCATCTTAAGCCGCCCACTAGTGGTGCTGCTCGTGCTATGTAGACACGGTGTACAAGCCGCCCGCCTTAGCGGTGCTGCCCGGCCCTCTAGGAACGGTGTAATCATCCTAATACACTCAAAACGAAACATGCATAGTGGTACAAGTGGAAGCTGTAACTCTATCGGAGTGACGTAGGGTCAGTATCCTCCGATTTCATTATGGAATTTGAAAATACATAGAAAGATAGAGAGAATTGTGTCATAGGATTCATGCCTTAGAAAGAAAGGGCTAGCCTTACATACCTTTATATCTCCTTACTCTATTAACTAGATGACTTCTTTCCGGCTCGCGATTCTATATTCAAGAGGATTTATACTAAAATTAGATAATCGGCAATGTGCGCAAGCTTAAGCTAAATCAATTAAGAGCTAATAAAAGTTGGGCAGCATTTCCCTCGTGTATACCACTTCCTCCATATATCAAACAACTCCCAAACATCAATAACAACGCTACAATATCATTATCAATAGCTTTCATCAAACTACACATCTTCCAATTCTCATAATTCCACTTAAAAGTCATCCATAGCCATGGCCAACATTCTACGTCATATCCGTTTACATACAGTGCTTCTTTAACACTCACAATATTATTTACAACAAAACTATAATCGTAGCATGCCAAGAACTACGATTCAATCCAAGTTGTCACTCATGAATACTACTATTTCCACATTTGAACCCCCACATCCTATCTTCTTCTATTATTCAAGTTTCTCAACTATCAAGTACTTTTATTAGCATAAAATAATCATATAACTCACCTTTGAATGTGTAGAAACGGGTTTTGGTTGGGGTTGCTTCACTTAGAGAAACCCTTGCTTCAATTCCAAAGGAATTTTCAAACTTCCATAACCCTAGCAAGCTTCCATATGCTTGATTTCCCTTGAATATTAGTGTTTGATCTTTGGTCTCCCTTGATTTTATGTTGAAGAAGTGTATGGAATAGTCTAGAAGTTTGGAGAGAAGTGGAGAAGTGGAAAGAATGAAAAAATAAGAGTGGGAACATGTATTTATACTTACAACTTGTCCAGCCCGTCGAGTACTATACGGACCACTTATACGGTCCGTATAACTATGTACGGTCCGTATAAATGTCCGTGGTTACACTTATACGGACGCAGCTAGTGAGTTACTAACCGAGGCACGTTTTAAAACCGTGAGGGGTGAAGGCTCCAAAGCGGACAATTTCTACAAACAAAGGGTTCGGGTCGTTACACATAGCCGATGTGAGATTTTTTACGATTGCACGACGGTTGGTCAATGAGATATATATTAGTAATATATTGCATTTCATATGAGACAGGTCAGTTGAGATATTCTGGGAATTCTTTGGCCTCCAGATTGTATTGATTTCAGTTCAGTTTCAGTTATCATTTGCCTTACATACTCGGTAAATTGTTTCATTCTGACGTCCCTTTTGCTTGGGGGTGCTGCGTTCATGCCTACAGGTTTAGGTAGCCCGACAGGCAATCCAACTCAATAGGTCTTCCACTCAGCTGCAGACAGTGCGCTCCACTCGGATCGGAACTGCAGTCCATTTTGGTATGCTATTTTGACATGTAGATATGGATATGATGGGGCTTTTTCCTATCCTTTCTACAGCTTGTGTTCCATAGAGGTTTGTAGACAGTTTTTTGTAGTTGGGATGTTATGTAGCCTTGTCGGCTCTAATTTTTGTGGTACAGCATATGTAGCGGCCTATTCGGCTTGCACTACTATCCTCAGCACGTATGTGTGTGTGTAAACGCTGGTTGTGAGTTCTTGATGCAGAGTCCATTATGTTAATCTTAAATGAGATGGGTATAGCTCAGTGATAACTTATTTACGGGCCACCATGTTGCTCAGTGAGATTCAGGTATGGATTTAGGGGTGCTTGGTCAGTAGAGGTCGGGCACTCATCACGACTCATCGGATTAGGTCATGACAGAAGTATCGAAAATGATTTTGGCACTTGTCTAAAACCCGAAAGATGTCATCCAAGATCATGGGTGCCAGATCAAAATACCTTGTTTCTTGGTCTTTGGTTATGCCGTAAAAGATAGCATAGGCCAGGTAGATCACCCAAGTGTCTATGGCCAATGATCCGTCCTGTGGAAACACCATGGTGAAGGCTAAAGGCCTAACGGTCTCCCATTCTTCTCAACTCTTAAATTCCCTTTGATATAGAGTATACCCGATGACATCCCAGAACCTCCGGTATAGATCCCTAAAGGCTACGGTGGGTCCTTATGCCCAGGATGCCTCAGTTAAGGTAAGAAAACTTCATAATTTGGCCGACGGTGGGCCTTTGTGGAAATAACAAATTGTGATCTGGCTTGTGTCTCCTCCTTAGACAGGTTCCATTACTGTCTATGGCATCCCTAATTTCTTCTAGGTTGGAGTCATTTCAATATCGCTAAAGCAGAACAACATTTTCTTATCATCCTAATACCCGACTAATACCTCTATCAGCTCCGGGCGACCCTTCATTGTCATGATAGAGGGTAAGTGTCCTAAAGTGCAACCAATTGTTCTCCGATGGCCATCACCCAACCATTCATACCAAGCTCTTAGCAACTCTGGAGCCTCGGTGACTATGTCAAAACGGATTCTGCACTCCATCTACAAAACAAAACACGGTTAAGATTCCCCCATCCCCATAGGATCAATGGTTCATCACATAGGCACAAACATGTTTCCACATAGCACATAAATGCGACGCAGTGTTCTTCGGGTCATTGACTATTCGAACACAGGTTAGTCTCGCTTAATGAGCCTTAGGTAGGTTTGAGAGGGATTTGGCTTATCTCTATCCTAGTTTTTACTAGACTGGGCTTTTCACAAAAGACCGAGAACCCGAGCGGACAATTGGGGCTGAACCGGTAGGCTGTTGGACGACCGCGAACTAACCCCGCCTCCTATCGGTTCCAAAAGAAATTTTTTGGTTTTATACTAAAGGAACGACTACGTGCTCCGTAAAGTCACCTTTGGAACAAAGTGTAAAATAAATGCCAGGAGTGGCGGAGTTATGATATGCAAGCAATGATAGTTAATAATAGGTGAAAGTAAACACATAAAAAGTTAAGGCAAATATACTCATTTTATATTGGAATCCTGATGGTTAGAACCTTTAACTCCCCAGCAGAGTCACCATCTATAATGGTTCGCATTTCGCGGGCGTGATTAGCGCTCGGAAAGCTACTAAGAACTTGTTGGTGCTCTTTCAGACTATGTTTTAAAAGAGTCGCCACCTAATTTTTAGAAAATTAGGTAAACCGAGGGTGAAGGGTTTATTCAAATACAGTGAAAAATCCTTCATAACCCAGAGTTCTAGGTAAGGGTTCTTATAATCCCCTGAGGAAGGTGTTAGGCACCCCAGTATTAAGGATTCGTACTATACGGTTGACCTTCGAATTCCAATGTATGAGTATTTGCATGAAGTACTTATTTAGTGTTTATTCCTGCATTTAGAATATCTGTCATTTTTTGCATATCATTTTGAGAAAAAGAGTTTGAACATATTCCCTTTATATATAGGGTACTTAGATTCGGATTTATAATATCCGGATAAGAATAACCTCCCTTTATATATAAGGATGGTATATTTTGTTTGTAAAGAGAGTATAAAGTTGTCGTTCTTTTATACATGTTATTTATAAAGAATGTAAAATTGTTATGCTTAAGTATACATCATTTTGGTCCATGCTTAACTCATACTGGGTGTGGGCTAGTCCGTTTAATATGTTTAGAACGCCCTATCTAAGACTTAGCATGTACAAACGTTTTTTGTTTGAAGTGCATTTGTTTTTAAGAAGGTGCATTTTATTATTACAAACTTGAAGACTTGGTCTTGAATTTAACTCAAAATTATAACATTTGCCTTATGACAACAAGAAAGTCTGTCCAGCCTTGGCCCAAAGAGAATTCTAAGTTTTTTCTGAAAATTTGACTTTTTTAAATCAGTTTTTATTTAAGTGAACCTCAGCCCAATATCTCCTTTTATCTCTTTAAACCTGTTTTGAATACCAAATCATTAGTCCAATTCAAAATTCAATTCTTAAATCTTTGTAAGATTTGTTTTAAAAGGGGCTGATTGAGATAAAAGTGTCATAATACTTGTAAATATTGAAATACCCTTTTAAAAATCCTTTTCGTCCCTTTATTAGTAATTAAAAAACTGATGTCAAAAACCATTTAATTTAATCACACACTCGGGTTTGGAAAAAGTTTATGCTAATCGCGATCTAAAAGTCGTTTAGGGACCTAAAGTCATCTAAACGGCATCAGTACCGTTATCCTAAGATGTTTAGTTCACAAACATAAAGATTCCACTAGTATAGTATGAGTTTTTACAAGTTTTGTATAAATACAAGCAAGGCTCAAATAAAGAAGATGGAACAAAATAAAGGATAGCGGAAGAGTAGGGGCGTACCAAGCCCCTAGTTGGCCATTTTCACCCATGGTTGGGCCTTCTGCGCGCCCGCTATTTAATTCCATCTTTGCGGACCCGATATCTTCAAAAACAGAATTTTCCTATTGGGCCTCGGGCCAAAAAGGTAGGCTGATCTTGACCCGAGTAGTCATACGGTGAGGAGGGAGAAAAGGAAAAAGGGACCCGGTTAGTTTATATTTACTGAACTTACCACATTTATAAATATACAAGTACGTATGTACACACAAAATTACAAGTCATGTAACTATCATATTCCTATCTGCCACTGGGCTTTTATTGGTAGGAATTTAAGTAGTAAAAGGGGAAAGTCATCAACCCCCGTATTCCTGATGCCGCACAAGATCCAAGAGGTTTTGTGAACCTCCGGCATGGCGGGACACCAGGGAAGGGCTAAGACTAGGCCCCAAATAGCTACTATGACTCCCAAACCAACATAACCAGAAGAGGAGGAAGGGATAACATAGGACCTCCAAGAAAAACTAACATAAATTGTCATATAGTATGACCATCTTCAAGTAGAAGTAACAATTATAGTGTAATAAAGGCAAGAGCTAAAACACATGACCACAAGGTATATAGAGAATAGCCACAGTACATGGTTATGAAGTAAGCAGGGACAAGTCATATTGCCAAGGTAGACAAAGAGCAGTTGCATAATTGTCATGAAATAATAGAGGGAGGATCATAACTCACAGCCATGGGTGGACAAGAAACAAGATCATGATATATGACCATGGACGAAACCAACAAGTTGTAGTATACAAACATGGGGTGAACAAGGATAAGGAAAAACCAGGGCATATGATCATAAATGAATACAACACAGGCTATAGTATGCAGAAGAGGCAGACAAGAATAAGAATCCAAGATACATGATCATGGATGAAACAACATAAGTTGTAGCAGGCAGAGAAGGTAAACCAAATAAAACCCGCAATATATAGTTCTGAATAGGCAAGATAAGGGGAAGTATATTAGTAAAGCGGCAGACAGGAACAAAACCAGCACATGGTCATGAGGGCAAGTCAAACACGATGTAATCATTCAAGTGAGATAATAAAGCAAAACCAAATCATGAAAAGGAGTTCAGAACTATATGCCACATACAGGTGAGATAAGCAAAACAGGAACTCAATATATGGTCATGGAAATGGATCCAAGACAGCAAAACTACTGGCCACATACAGATGAGATAACTGAAGGAAGAACAAATACATAGTCAGGGAAATGAACTCAGAACTACATACCACATTCAATAAAGCAAGAACCAATATCTAGCCATGGAAATGAATTCAACAGCATGCCACGTTCAGATAGGATGAGTAAAGCAGGGACCAATATGTAGTCATGGAAATGAATTCAAACAGCATGCCACAGGCAGGAGGCAAACAAAAGCAACTTTGAGATACAAGGTCATGGCATGGGCAAGGCAAGATCAAGATTTGATGCCATGGTAATAAAACACAGAAAGGGAAACAACAACCGTATTCCCAAATACAGGCAGAATCCTGAGACAAAGGTGGCAATATGAGGAACTCAAAAGGTTTTCCCCAGGATTTCCAATCATTTAATCTCTTATTTTTTTGGCTTTTTGATGGCAAAGAGAAACAGAGAAATGTACAAGGCAATTCACATGTCCCATAGACCGCTAGGCATGCCATGGCACCTCTTATTTGGAGAAAAAGGTGTTGTGATCCAAGTTTCCTTGGTTCTACCCAATCCTCACTCCAAGGTGCCTTTTAAAAAGGCTTCCTTAAGTCATGTGACTTAGAGTTTATGTCAGCACACTCCTAATTTCATTCCTTATCAATCATCCAGTGGAAAAATAGTAAAGACAACTAACACTTCAAAATCATATTTTATCTTTTACCTAATCCTAAGTTCTTGTAGTTGCAAACAAACCATTATTTGGCCTAAGTGTGTGCTAGAACTTGTATTAAAGCTAACACTAACCCTAGATTTCTCAACCCCAAAATAGCATTTAGGTGCAAATATACTCACATTAGACAGGAATAAAGAGACTCCAAACTTGAAATAGGACACATATTCACACAAAGTCACATATACCAAACAAAATTTGGATTAGAAAAGCCTTGAAAACAACTAGACATGACTATGTTGAACTTTAGTGATAATCAGACCTCAACTAACAGTGTCACATGAGTCCAACGATCCTAGACTATTACATGGCTGGCATTCAGAGGTATGATCAAGCATAGTACAAGCTCATGGGCACATAAATTATTTAAGCTTGAGCATGTGTAGCACAATTAAACAAATGCAGACCTAAACTAACACATAACTGACCATTTATCAACATGTAAGCCATACTTAGGTAATCATAGGTTGAATAGCATAGGGCTGACCATACAAAGGCAAGATTAAACCCTATGGATTTGACTAATCATAGACAAAACTGATCCGACATGATTATTATACTACATTGTTATAATCGCTCCAAAAAGGCTAATTTCAATTGGATTATACGTAGGTTAAAATGTCAGATCAGATCAAACATGACATAGCACAAGATCACAAGATCGCTTAAGGAAAAACTAATTTGAATCAAATAACACCTAGAGAAGACAAGGGCGGATCAAGGTTGTCGTATAATTAGCATTCAAAGATATGATTAAGTGAAATATGACCTAGTTGATACATGATTAGGCTAGAATGGGCATATATAGCATATTTATGCAATTACAAGCCTAAACTAGCATACAATTAGTAATCATTAAACATGTAGCTCATACTTCGGAAATTATAGAATGGAAATGCACATGATCCCTTACACCAGGGTAAAAATGAACTCTCATGAACTAAACTAATCACTTAAACAGAATTATTCACACAAAACGGATTAACAAGGCTACCATTCTAATATTGAACATATAACTGATCAATGTAGCCCTAGACACCAAATACAGATCTACATTAATACTATATAACATAGAATCTAACTGTAAAGAAAAACTGATCTAAGCTAAACAAGATTAAAAAAAATGATGATCCTAAAATATCATAGCATCACCCAAAAAGGGTCACATAAATTACCAGACACTTAAAGAATTAGGAAACTATAACTAACATAATAGCATTAATTGAAAACTAACCATATGACAACACAAATAACTCATAGAAATTACTAAAACTAAAAAATTAACAACAAGATAGGAAATTACCTTTTGTACACACAGCCGAATCAAGAATTGAACTTGGAGCCTGCTTTTGCTTCCAAACCCCAAACTGGAGCCACAGAATACAAGAAAAAACACAAAGAAAATAAGATTTTGACTAAAAAGGGTTTTAAACTCTCTTAATTTAAAATTATACTAGTAAAAGATTCAGTTTTGAGTAAACTCAATCTTAGCTTTTGATATTGGTTTTTTCACCTTTTTTTTTGTGTAAAACATGGGGTACTATTTATAGAACCCCAAAATGCTTTCTAATCTCTAAACAACCGATGTAGGACTCACGATTTTTTACAAGTCTCACTGAGATCTAAACTTCAAACGGTCAAGATCAAAGGAAAATACAATCAATGGCTTTGTTTACGTCTTAAAAATTGTAAATTGAAGAAAAATAAAAGATATGTAGGGATTGTACCTTTAGGGGCGTGTTTGGATGAATTTTGTGAAGAAAAGTGTGGGAAAGGACGAACCCATTAATGCTTCGTCCTATCCTCTGATTTTTAATGATTTACATTCCATTCTTTTGATGGGACGTGACGAGATGGGGGCGACAGTGGTGGAAGCGGCGCTAGTGTTTTGCCCTAGCCTCCTCGTGTCCCTTTCTCTTTCTTAGATACCCCTAGGGTCTGAGTCTGGTGAAATGAGGGAGTATAGGGAATATTGCCCTCTTTGATTGCTTCTTGGGCCAAGTCTGGTCCTGTTATTGACTGGGATCGGTCCAATGCAAGAAATATTTGGACATGGCCCTCTTTCGTATATCATGCTTTTATACTAGCGTATATTAGGTGTATATACATACGTAGGAGTAAACCAGGCATTTTATTAAAATAGACAATTACTTAAAATAACTAATGAGCATAATTAATTAAATAGTGGTCAAATTAGGACGCAATTAATTTAAATTGTGACTATTAAATTCATTTTGCAAACATGACCTCAATTGGCCTTAAAATGAATGATTATTGCAATTTTAGCCTTTTACCTAGCCAATTGCAAAACGTCCTTGAATAATCTTAATCTGATTAATTATTTCAAATGTAACCTTATTGTTGTATTAATTAACCAATCAAAGCTAATTTGTGCTAATGACCTCAATCGATTTGCCAATGGATTTGGGCATCTCAATGAAAGCCATTAGGAGGCTAGATCTTCAAAAGATTACCCCAATCATCTTAAACCATGAGTTGGTTAATTCAAATGTGGTCCTTTATATAAAACAATTATTTAGTTAAAATAATTTACAAAAATGACCCTCTAATTACCCAAATTAGTTACTAAAATAATTTATTTTTTAAACAATAATGTAAACACACAGAATTAAAGGTTGAAGGGTAAAATAGTCAATTTCCTTAATTACTCAAATTCCTTGGATAAAATAGAATAAATTACTTGTTAATCTGATTTTTCCTTGATTCAACAATTAAGTAAATAATTATTCAAATTTTTTTGCTTTTGATTAATTCTAGTAAAATGTTTCATAAACGTCATAAACTATCAATTAATTTCTAAATAATTTGTAATGCCCCTGAAAATCTCTTTATCATTTTAAAGAGATGAAATATTGTCCTGAATAATTTTACAAAATTATTTAGACCCTTTAAGATGCACAACTTATTTTATTTATTATCCAAGGACTACAAGTACTTAAAATAAATTACGGGGGGTAAAAAATTAGGTGTCAACAGTGATCAATTGGGTTCCGACGGACTTTGCTCGGTGGGATATTCAGTGGTATGGTTCCTTTATTGTGATTTGAAGTTTTAAGAAGACTTGGAACTAGCCAAGTTGACTGTCAGTAAGATTTGTTTTGATGGAATTGTGTAGAGATCTCAGGTGAATCAATGATTCATTTCTGGCAAGAGTAAGTCATGGTTTCGGGCTTCTTGTGTGTGTTTATGTGTCTCTAAGAAATCGCGGTGCGATTAACGGCCTTGGAAGATGTAGGAGAAAGAGTTAGCGGAATCAGAGTATTTTATCGGTTCAAAATGGGCTATAGTTTGTGACCATGTTTCAGAGGATTGTGTTGCTTTGGGAAAGTATTTGTGGGGCCTATTGATCGCGTTTAAATTTATGGTTTTATCAAATTAGAGAAATCAAGCAAAGCAATTCATTCGAGGATCAGTTGCGAGGGAGATTAGAATACGGAGATATGAGAATTGGAGCTTGAGCTAAGTTTGGAGAGTTGTGACTGGTAAAGTGAGCAATCAGGTTTTTTGGGATGTTACACCCAATAAGGGTGTCATCCCATGTGGGAAGGAGGGCAAGTGATTCCGAGGTGTATTGGCCTATTTTAGACTATCTGTTGTATTAAACCTCTGTTTTACGAGTAAGTCGTTCACCAAGTCGGTCAGGTGTTCATCCGGTCTTCCATGCTTCTATGTTGAAGAAGTGCCATTCTGATGGTTCCTATATCATTCTTTCGGATTCAGTTTTGTTCGAAGAGAATCTTTCACATTAGGAGAAGTTTGATATGTGTTTGAGATATCCTCAGTTGTTATAGGCTCAGGTATCCTTCCCCGTTCTCTTCCTTGTCACTCGAGGATGAGCGATTGTTTAATTGGTATCTGATGTAACGACCTGTTTAGTCTTTACTGCTTTTTTGATGCTTTTGACCAAGCTTGTTTAGCTCATATTTGACCTGAGAGGATCATTGACATGCTTCCTAAAGTGTTTGGACATGATTTGGGTGACGTTTTGGAAATTTAGGGTTAAAGGAAAAAAGGGTTGACTTAAAGTTGACTTTTGGGTAAACGCACATTTATCAAAAATTTATCAATTTCGAGAGGTCCGAATGGTCATTTAGAACTTGTGTGTATATTCGGTTTGGTTCCCAATGCACTAGGGTGCATTTTGGGACTTGGGTTGGAAAGTTAGTTTTGAGGTATCGGGGGCTAACTCGATCAACGAGACCTTCGATGGGAATTTCGAGGCCGCGAGTGTATTCGTAGCTTTTTTTATGCATATCTGTATATTTGGTTTGTGTTCAGGAAGTTTCAGGATGGTTTCGAGGGTCAGTTTCAAGTTTGGGAAGACACCAGAAAATTCTGGTGTCTAGTGCCCGCTTTGGCGGGGAAGCGCAGGTGAAAGCACGGCCAAACTGCTGAAGCGGTGGCCAAATTGCTAAAGCGGTAGCGTAAAAGCACTGGCCGAACCCCTAAAGTGCTGGCCAAACCGCTGAAGTGGCCGACGAACCAGATTTCTTATTAAAAGGCCCTAAGTCTTTCATTCATTTCCCACTTCGAAAATTGAGGTTTTGGGAGCATTTCAAGGCATTTCTTGGGGGAGAATCACTATGGTAAGCTCTTCAATCTTCATTACCATTCCATATTCCATTAATCATCATAGGAAATCTATAAAATATGCTAGTTTCTTTAAGAACTTGAGGATTAAAAGAGAGTTTTTATGAGTTCTTCTCTCTAGGCTTGTAATCTTGATTTATTGATTGGGTTAGCATTATTGAGCATGAAATTGATGACGAGGATCTATTATTGCATGATTCTTTCAAATTATTGGCTCATTTTTTGGGATTGGAAGTTAAGGTTTATACCCAAATTTGGGGGTTTTGCCTAGAATCCGAATTTAAGTAAATTGTTGGTTATTCTAGCTTGATATTGATGGGAATTGATCACCTAGAGCTTTAATTTTATGTTGAGACCTTTAGATTCCTAATTTCACCTTTCTATTCATAAAACTCCTTTCTATAGGTTGGGAATTTGGGTCTTGAATAGAAGTAACGTTTGATCAATGTTTTTCTTGATTCTAATTTATTGATTCGAATGTGCTTAGACTTTCTTTATCTCAACGCTCAAAGGAAAGAAAAAACTAAGGTGTGACTATGGAAACCTTGCAATTCGGCCTTCCAGGTAGGTTACAGTTTACCCTATGGTGAGACTTCGCTTAGCGAAACATATATTTAGACTATATTGTCTGAGAATGCATGTAAATCTTCGTGTATGAAGTTGGGTTGGATATTATCTTAGGTTGGGCCTTGTTGTGTGGTTTAGGGGTTAGCCACCCCGTTGTGTTCTGACTTATCTTGTTCTATTGTTGTTGGCTCGATGCCACGTGGAGATAGAAGATATTAGAGACTATTGATATATCTTGATTATGATATTGTAGTATCTTACTTGTCGTCATTTGAGATGAGGATAGTGATTCTATTATGGCTTATGGTGTAGCCTTTTCATGATATTATTGGTGTGCCCATGCGTGGTACTTTGATATTAATTTGATTATTGACATTGAACTCATACATTGCACGCATTCTCATCCTTTATGATATACTATTAATACATTGATGATACTTAAAGAAACACGGTTTTGAGATGGGTTCAGTTGGATGAGAGTGACGTGAAGATCGATGTCTGATGTTTATCTCGAAATTGGATGAGTGGTAGCGATTGTCGACGTTGTTGCCAGAATCATAAGGTAACGATTGTCGAGGTTGTTACCAGAATCATGAGGTACATGGGCTTCGCGGGTCCCCCATGGGTTATTCTGCCGAGATGTGATGTTCCATCATCGAAGTACATGTGTACGGTGCATATGCATTGCATTCACACTTCATACATTATTGCATCGCATTGTACTATGGCTTCTATTGTGATGTACTTGTGATATACAGATTCGGATTGAATATATTGAGACTTGGCACATTTGGGCTTAGATGCTATAACATAGGTAATGACGTGTACGTGGTTACTGGCTCGTGATTGACTTATACCTTGTTGATTTACCTGTTTATCTTACTTTATTGCCTTGATATATGTTAGCTAATCTTAGTCGGCTTATGATACCTACCAGTACTTGTTGTTTGTACTGACCTGTACTTGCTGCATTTTTAATGAATGCAGAGTTCTAGGTGGGTTCGACCTCTACTCCTAGTGGCTGATAGTAGTTCGGGGATTGCTATTTACAGTCTTACAAGATGAGCGCGAGGATGTTCGCCGCCTTGAAGATTCTTCTTTTATTTATGTCTTACTTGATATTCTGAGACATATTGAGATTATTGATGTATTATTATTACTTCCATAATTGTAAATTCTAGTTAGATTCTCTTGTATGACCAGACTAGATACTGGGGTTCTTTGATGTATCTCCGTATTTTTTATCCATTGTCATGTCAGACTCACGTATTTCTATCTCTTCCACTCATTTACTTACTTATTCATGATTTTAAAATTTGTTGGATAAGAGTTCGCTTACCGAGGTGGGAAAGGTAGGTGCCCGTGCGACTTAGTGAAATTGGGTCATGACAGCGCGACACAATGGAATTGTACCAATGGCAAGTCAACGATTCGGCAGTGATAGTGTATTTGACGTCGATATGCGGGGACGACTATAAGTTTGGTAAGGATCATCGAATTTGACAAGAGGATAGTGATCGTGTGTAATAAAGAGTTGAAGTTGAGAATAAGGACATGAAAGACGAGTTTTGTGGAAAACGTGAAACGAAGTAAGATTTCTTAGGGTATATTGGTAAGAGTACTTATATATTATGGGATGGAGGCGTAGGAAAGAGGATTTGGATAGATCACTTTCCGCTATTAGGAAGGGAACAATTGGTAACTGGCGTGCTTGTTAGGATAAGGTTGCAATTGGTACGAGAGTGGATGTAACGACCCATTTAGTTATTATAGTCTTTTAAGCACTTTTGACCTTTCCCGAGCTTGTTTAGCACACTTTTGACCCGAAATAGACCGTTGACAGGCTTCCTGAGGTGTTTGAATATGATTAGGGTGACTTTTTAGGAAATCTGGGCTTTAAGCGAAAAAAAGTTGATTTTTAGGTAAACGGAACTTTTTTGAGAATCCATCGATTCTGAGAGATCCGGATGGTCTTTTAGAGCTTGTGCGAATATTTGGCTCGGTTCCCAATGCACTCGGGTGCATTTTGGGACTTGGGTTGGGAAGTTAATTTTGAGGTATTAGGGGTTGACTTGGTCAACAAGACCCCTTATGGGAATTTCGAGGCCACAAGTGCGTTCGTAGCGTGTTTTTATGTATGTCTATATATGTGGTATGTGAGCAGATGGCTCGGGTGATAGTCAGAATTTCAGGTTGAGATTGTGCTTTTATTGGAGTTTTCTTGTTCTGGTGCCCCGTTATAGCGGCAGCAGTACCGCAGCAGCGGCACTGCTATAGCGGTGGCTATGCCGTAGAAGCGGCCAGTGTATTAATTGGCTGACCGCCGCAGCGGTCCTGTTGTCGCAGAAGCGGTATCGGGTAGATTATTTCATTAAATGAGTATTAAAAGCTCTAAGTCCCTCATTCTTTATCATTTTGACTTTAGAGTTATTGAGAGCTTTTCAAGGTGATTCTTAGGAGAAAACATTGGTGGTAAGTCTTTCTATCTTCTTTGCTATTCCATTTTCCATAATCACCATAGGATTCCATTACCATAATAGCTCTTTAAGGGTTTGATGATTAAAAGAGGGTCAACAAGTTCTTCTTTCTAGGCTTCTAAATCATGATTTACTGACTAGGATAGCTTCATTAAGCATGGAATTGATGATTGGAAGATATTATTGCATGATTCCTTCCTAATTAGCGGCTAAAATATAGATTTGGAGTTAGGGTTTATACCCAAATTTTGTGGTTTTGCCTAGATTCTGAATTTAAGTAAATTATTGGTTCTTCTAGGTTGTAATTGATGGGAATTGATCACCTAGAGCTTAATTGCATGTTGAAACCTTTAGATTCCTAATTTCACCTTTCTAGTTCATAAACCCCATTCCATAAGTTGGGAATTTAGGTCTTGAATAGAAGTAGGGTTTTGATTGATGCTGATTCTAATTGCATATTTTGGATATGACTAGACCTCCATTATCTCGAGGCTCAAAGAAAAGGAAAGACTAAGGTATGATTGTGGACACTTTCTTTGTATTGGATTGGATATTGTCTTAGGTTGGGCCTTGTTGTGTGATTTGGGGCTAGCCACCCCGTTGTGTTGTGAGTTATCTTGTTCTATTTGTTGTTCGCTCGATGTCACGTGGAGATAGTAGCACCTTACTTCTTGTTGTTTTGAGACGAGGATTGTGATTCTATTACAGCTAATTGTGTAGCCTTTTTATTGATATTGTTGGTGTGCCCATGTGTGGTAGTGTTGATATTGACTTGATTATTGACATTGAACTCATACATTATATGCATTCTCATCCTTCATGATGTCTTGTTACATACGATGATACACGAAACACTATATGATGCTGGCTCAGTTAGATGAGAGTGACGTGAGTACTGGTGTCCGATGTTTATCCCGAAATCGAGCTATGAGTGCTGGCACTGATTGCAGAGGTCTTTAGCGAAATCATGAGGATTGGTACATAGACTTTGTGGGTCCACCATGGGTTGTGCTGCCGAGATGTGATGTTCCATGATCGGAGTACATGTGTATCGGTGCATATGCATTGCATCCATATTTCATATATTATTGCATTGCATTGTACCTTAGCTTCTATTGTGATATTCTTGTGATATATTTGTGATATGCGGATTCAGATCGGATGTACTGAGACTTGACACAGTTGGGTTTAGATGCTATAACATAGGTGATGACTTGTACTTGATTACTGGCTTATGTTGACTTATACTTTGTTGATTTACCTATTTATCCTACTTTGCCTTGATATATTAGCTAATCTTAGTCGGCCTAGGATACCTACCAGTACGTGTTGTTTTGTGACACACGTACCTTGCGCATGAATGGACATCGGGACGTGGGACCGATGTCTACTCCTCGTATTTTCGAGAGTTCGTAGAATCGATTCGAGTTTATTAGGATGAGCATGTGGACACTTCACAACCTAAAGACTCTTCTTCTATTATGTCTGATGGGGCGTGATTTTACGCCACAATCGATGCTTTTCGGCAATAAGTTTTACTTGTTTTTAAGCAAGTCTATGTGAGTTTACGTGTTTTTTATTGGATTTCAGGTATTAAGTGTTTTGATGGCAGAAGTTGGAGAATTAAGTGAAAATGCGAGAAGAAGTGGGAAAATAACAAATCAGCGAAGAGGCAATTTTACGGAGCAATTATACGGCACTGGAACTTTTGGAACATCAAATATGTGCGCGTCACAATGATCTGCGTGTGAGTGTAGAAGGTCCATCTCTGAACAATCATATGGACCGCATAATATTTGACGGTCCGTCAAAGTGTATCGTAGAAAAACGCAGGAGACGGTTTGATGATTGAAGGGCAGCAATTTGACGGGCCACATAACGGTTTTATGGTCCGTAGAATGGACCCGACGGACAATTTTGTCTTTTCACTTTTCACGACTTAGGGTCTTATAAATACCTGAGATAGGTTTCTTGTACGAGAGACATCAGATTTCAGTTTTTATTCTTCTTAGCACTAAATACTCATAGTTTTGGAAGTCTTTTGGATTACAAAAAATTGCAATTACTTTTTCCTCAACACCAAGCAATCAAATCGTAAGCATTGTGATCTGAGTATTCTAATTGTTCTTCTTTTTTTTATGAGTAGCTAAATCTTCCCTTTGGGGGTTTTGGAAAGATGATGGGT
>NW_026714622.1:0-61968 GCF_029784015.1 Lycium ferocissimum | reverse complement strand
GTGTCGAGGAGCGAAATCGATTATAGATGTTAAGGGTGTGTATTTTCAGATGTTGTTGGTTGATAAAAATTACGTGATTGACTAAAGGTTCAGTGATTTCTATTTTGAAAGGTTTCATGTTGTTTTAAAATTTTTGAAATGGCAGGTTTTAGTAGCGCGAACGTTAAGGGTTCGCTCGACTCTGAGGAGGGTCGGGTGCCCATCACACCCTAGTAAGGTCGGGGTGTGACAATAAGGAGCCGAAGAAGAATAAAGGTTAGTTTAAGTCTCAATTCGTCACCGGTATAAGAGATCCAAGGACTTAATTAGGGAAGCATACTGGCATTGGAAGGAAATTATGATTAAGTAAGATTTTATCTTAGTCCTATGTTTATGAGTTTATGTTATAATTATGCTAAAACTGAGGAGAGAAAATTATAGGAAAAGTTCAAGTATGAATAGGGTGATATTGTAAGGAATTAAAGAGTCCGACCAAGGAACTAAAATGAGATGATATGGTATGTATATGAGGTCGACTAGTACAAAAAGGGATGATCTAAAATAGCACCAAAGAAGCAAGCAAGGAAGGGTGCCATATATGAACAAGAGAGTTTGTCCACTAGTAGAGAAATAATGTTACATCCCGTGTTTTCATGCATTGGAAAGCGTGCGAGTTAAATGACATTAGTAACGGAAACGAGGTTATCCCCCAAGCTTATAGGCGGTTAGAGTGATGGTACAAATGTGTCGTAAGGATTAGAATTTAAAAAAATGGAAGAAAATAAGTTTCATCCCGGTTCGGAATTTATTTGAATGAAATACGGTCCAAGCTATAATATTCTGTATTTTGGACCAGGAAATCGAACCGTCCAACATGAGAAAATTTACCCGAGCCCGGAGAATTTGGTCATATTCAAGCATGAAAATCAAGAACTCGGTGTATACAAGGAATGAAATCCCAAAATGATTTAAGACGAAAAAGTGTGACGATGATGATTGCAATAATATTTAATGTGTGGCAAATGAGGTTATGGACTAGTTCTATGTCACATAATCATGATAATGAGTATATGAAGTGTGTTAAAATGATTTATTATTAGTAAATCATGATCAAGAAATTAATTATGTGTGTAATTAATTAAGTGGGGAATTGTAGTTGGTATAAAATAATACTAGTGGAGGGATGACTGATACGAATCGATTTGGGGATGAAGCCAAATCAATTCAAACGCGGAAAAATAAAGGATAAGAACAAAAGGGGATGAGAAAAGAGGATAAAAGTAAGACCCAATTAGGGCGAATTTATGGACAAACCTAAGTATATTAAACTTAAACCCTTCCAATCGAATCCGATCCTAAAAGAGCCACTACTATTTGACACTCAAGGCAAGAGATTCAATTTGAATCCACAAATGTCAATCTCTTCATGAATATCAATAGACATAAAAGGTTCACAAACCAACAATGGATTCCACCATCATATTGACTAAAAAAGCCCTAGAATCTACCTAACAATCTATCACCCAATTTAGAGTATCATAATTCATCATCAAAATCTAGGTAATGAAATGAAAGACAAGCTATATATACAAGCTAAGTAAAGAAGACTAATAAGCAATTACAATTCTACCCTTAATGAAGTAAGGGCCTTGTTTGGCTAGTCTTCTTAGTGTAGTCCTCATGTCCAGAAAAGACCAACAATGGAGTCCACCGTTAAATCTACTAAACTAAGCTAAACTCTAGCTAAACAAACTATGATAATCCTATCATCACTCAAATATTCATCATCCAAAATCTAAGTGAAGAAAATGGCTAAGTCTAGTATTTATACTCCTAGACTAAAGAAGACTAAGTTATTACAAAAATGCCATTAATGAGGCAAAGGCATTGTTTGGCTAGTTGGATGTTGGCTTGGAATCCGAAATGTCTATCCCTTGAACAAATAGCCATCGTCCCATCCTCAAAGCTTGCAATTGCGACAATTTGCATGTATGTCCGTTCTTTGCATGTTTGGCCACTTTTGCATTTCTGTCCTTTTTGCGCTTCTAGCCACTTTGAGTGTCGGCCTTTTTTCTTGTAGCCTTATCTTCAAGCCTCGCCCAAGACACCTTCCACACATCATAGGCCTCATTGTGGGGCTTGTATGGGCCTCCAAAGGCATTCAACACCATCCTTATCATCCATGCCGCTTGTAAAGCTTGTAGTTCCATATCTTGGTCTTGGATGTAAGTCTTGAAATGAGGTGTGCCAAGTAGGGTCATATCATCAATGATAAAATCCGGCTTGCGGAAGACACAAATTCAACAACAAAAATGCGAAAAACTAAAATAACAAGAAATAGGGATGAGAATTGAAGAAAAGGGATGAGAAAAGAGGATAAAAGGAAGACCCAATTAGGATGAATTTATGGGCAACCTTGGATATATTAAATCTAACACCTCCCAAGCTAATTCAATCCTAAAAGAACCTATACTATTTCAAATCAAGGCAAGAGTGATTCAAATGAATCCACAAATGAACAACTCTTCATGAAACCAATGGAATTAAAGGTTCAAAGACCAACAATGGAATACACCATTATAATAAGTAACCCTAAAGCTACTAAGCTAAACAATCTATCTCCATAGGAGCTTCTCAATTCATCATTCAACATAATCTAAGTGAAGAAAATGGCTAAGTCTAGTATTTATACTCCTAGACTAAAGAAGACTAAGTTATTATAAAAATGCCATTAATGAGGCAAAGGCATTGTTTGGCTAGTTGGATGTTGGCTTGGAATCCGAAATGTCTCTCCCTTGAACAAATAGCCATCATCCCATCCTCAAAGCTTGCAATTGCAACCATTTTCATGTACGTCCCTTCTTTGCATGTTTGGCCACTTTTGCATTAAAGTCCTTTTTGCGCTTCTAGCCACTTTGAGTGTCGGCCTTCTTTCTTGTAGCGTTATCTTCAAGCCTCGCTTAAGCCACCTCCCACACATCATAGGCCTCGATTGTGGGGCTTGTATAGGCTTCAAAGGCATTCAACACCATCCTTATCATCCATGCCGCTTGTAAAGCTTGAAGTTCCGTATCTTGGCCTTGGATGTAAGTCTTGAAATGAGGTGTGCCAAGTAGGGTCATATCATCCTCCCTTTCTTCAAAAGGATTCGTCCTCGAATCCGAACCTAGCAAAATCCAAGGGAAGACATACGAAAACATACTCCTCAAAGATTGAGGGTTAGCACACAAAACCATAATCACATTTTTATGCCAAGGATGAACAAATTTGTGGTATAACCACACATCAATGACAATCATGGATAACAATTGCACACATGAGGTATCAAGAAGTTGATCCCTCCAAGGTTCATGACATGAGGATAGAGTAATAAAACCAATGGATTCAAAATACGAAGTATACAGCTCTACATTGGTTCTATTTGACATGTAGCACAATGTCCAAACAAGGAAACTCTCATTTTTCAAACAAGGACTCTCCCAAGATAGTGCTCTCAAATCACACAAGCTGTCACCCAGATCAAATGGGTAGATTACCCGCCTAGTATGGTCAAGGACACAATCATTTATCCTATAAGAGTCTCCTTTCACATAAGATGCACCCAAAACATACACATGAGCATCATCAAATGCAAACAAGTAGTAAAGAAAGGCATTGCGTAAGAAAACTTCCTTTTCTATGTCATCCTCAAGTGTAACCTCACTACTAGAAGCTAGAACAAGATCATCTAATAGGATACTAGGAAGTTGAGCATGAAAGGAAGAATTAGCCATTTCTAAACAAGAATCACCTTCTTTTTCAAAGTATCCTTCCTCAAATATCATGTCATTTCCCTTCAAGGGAAAGTTTCCATCACAAGAGAAAGGGTTATCTAACCTATGCCTAGGGTTATCTAGCCTATGCCAAGCTAGAAGTAGCATCTTCTCATCCCATAGGTTAGAAGATCTAGCATAGTCCTTCCAAGAAGTGTGCTCTTGTTCATGTAAGTCACTCCCCTTCTTGAATGAGCACTCTTCACTTTCGGAAGCCATTCTAAAATTCGACATTGGTCCATCAAGTGGGTCACAAACCCTCAAGAAGGACTTTTCGTCATCGAGAATGGTGTCTAACAACTTCAGCCACCCCGTGCTTGTCTTCAAGACCAAGCCCATCATCATCCCATAGTGGGTTACTAAATACCTTGTAGTCTCCAAAGGACACTGTATTTGCAATATTACCAAACTCCCCACTAGGTACATGACTATCCACATGATCAATTACATCAATATCATCACTAAATTAAGGGTCATTAAGCACATCACAAGGTTTCTCAAATAGTGGATTTTCATAGCAAATGAACTGATCAACGCAAGTAACCACACAAGTTGGACATCAATCGATCTCACTAGAGGAGTCAATTAGGTCATCACTAGGATCAACTAGTGGGTGAGCTATCATTTCACATGACAATGTACCAACATGAAAATCATAGGAATCAACACTAGGTGGACACAACTTGAACTCAAAAGAAGAGTCAAGATAGTCATCAATAGGATCAACTAGTGTGGGATCACCCATGTCAAACACATTGTCAATTGTCACAATAGCACTAAGCTCATCACAAGGCAAATACTCATTAAGCTCAATTAAGGACAAGCTATCATTTACACTCACTTCAACAACATGGTCAATCACATCATTTGTGGAGTTAAGATTAGCTATTTTACCTTGAAGTTCACATTCATCTCCTTTGCCTTGGGTTTCAACTTTGGAGCTCGTTTGCTCCTTTGGGAAGCTCTCACCACCTCAAGAAACTTCAAAGGTTGAGGCTCAACATTCGGCATGCTTCCAAGAATACCTGCACCATTTTCAAAAAAATTAGAGAAGAAAGAAAAGTTACAAGGGTTAGAATGGGGTTGTGACAAGTCCCTCACAACCTCTCCTTTTTCCACTCTAGAGTTGTCACTTTTCACTCCCTTAATCCTCTCAATCTTTTCTCTCTCAATTTCATGAGAGTTACGGCAAGTGTCAAGTACATCTTTGGAAGGGTTAAGGGAACCCTCCGCTTCACTCTCCTCTTTCGGTTCACAAGGCTTAGACTTCTCCATCTTCATTCTTTGTACCATGCGTAAGCGTTCCACCCGTTCATCCATAACATTTATCTTAGCTACTAATTTGGATTCCATCACCGCCCTTCTTTGGAGAATCAATTCTATTCCCTCCATGTTAGGGAAATCTTGCATATTTTTAACCGACATTTAAACCTGCAAAACTAGCACACAACGTTAGTAATAAAAGCCTCACTTCATTCGTATTGAACTCTCAAACCATACCTCTCACCCTAAGCTTCTTCCAAGGTTGGGCAAGAGCCCTTTTAATCCAAATCAATTCACAAGATTGCTAACCTTTGTGGAGGAATATATTCTTGTTAATCGAAAGACGGATGACTCGATAAAGCAAAAGGACTTGAGCCAAGAAGATTCAACGAGGTTTAAAATGAGAAAAGCTTGAAAGAATTGACACGAAAGATTAAGGACTCATGAACTAGTTAACAACTAACAAGATCGATTACTAGTTGTGAAATAGTTGTAAGAATCAAAGAAAGGAAGTTAAGAAGGAATCGAACCGTTTTTGAGCACTTAGAACCACTTTCTGATGGTCGTATGATGGTTGTGCGTCCCACACCCAACGCACAAAACACCCCTCTCTGAATCTAACACTTAGAATTTTTTTTTGAAACTTTCAGAGTCGTGTGATGGTCATGCGTCGCACAAGGATCGCACAAAATACCCCTCTCTGAATCTGTGCAACGCACGCTCTGCAGAAAATAAAAATTTTCCAAAAAATTTTTGGCCACGAGCCATGGCCGTGCGTCGCATGTGCAGCACACACCCGTGCTGTGCTTTGGCCGTGCGACGCGTGGCCAGAACACGCACTGCCAGGCTTCATTTTCTCAAACTTTGAGCCGAATTTCTTGGATTTAGTGACATATTGGGCCCCACACGACCTAGGATTTGCCCTTTTTGGCCCAACAAACAACTTTCCACTTGCCCTAGGAAGAAATTTTAGTTCAAACCTTCTTCTTTGGTCTTCTTCTCTAATATGAAGATATGAATATTCTTATGAACACCAAGAACACCCAAATGCAATGTAGGACCAAATCAACTCCTTTTTTCTCCAATTTTCAGATCCAAGCTCCCTTTGATATGGAGAACAAAGCCCACTAATCAATTAGCTCCAATTTCAACTCAATCACCAAACCCACTTTTTGATTTTTCAAAGCTTCAAAGCTCAACAATTATGATTCACTCCAAACCTAAACAAATGAACTCAACTCTTGGATTTAGGGGTTTGGATATCAACAAATTCAAATATAACTTCAAATTCGAGAAACAAGAATAAAATTTTTGGGGTTTTAGAATATGGATTTTTTTGGGATTTTTTTATATATTTTTTGTTTTTGAATTTTCTTTGAACCAAGGATTGAAGAATGTAAGAACACTCTTCTAAACTAGCTCTGATACCAAATGATACAATCCGGCTTAAGACACGAATTCAACAACAAAAATGCGAAAAACTAAAATAACAAGAAATAGGGATGAAAATTGAAGAAAAGAGATGAGAAAAGAGGATAAAAGCAAGACCCAATTAGGGTGAATTTATGGGCAACCTTGGATATATTAAATTCAACACCTCCCAATCTAATTCAATCCTAAAAGAACCTATACTATTTCAAATCAAGGAAAGAGTGATTCAAATGAATCCACAAATGAACAACTCTTCATGAAATCAATGGAATTAAAGGTTCAAAGACCAACAATGGAATACACCATTATAATAAATAACCCTAAAGCTACTAAGCTAAACAATCTATCTCCAAAGGAGCTTCTCAATTCATCATTCAACATAATCTAAGTGAAGAAAATGGCTAAGTCTAGTATTTATACTCCTAGACTAAAGAAGACTAAGTTATTACAAAAATGCCATTAATGAGGCAAAGGCATTGTTTGGCTAGTTGGATGTTGGCTTGGAATCCGAAATGTCTCTCCCTTGAATAAATAGCCATCATCCCATCCTCAAAGCTTGCAATTGCAACCATTTGCATGTACGTCCCTTCTTTGCATGTTTGGCCACTTTTGCATTAAAGTCCTTTTTGCGCTTCTAGCCACTTTGAGTGTCGGCCTTCTTTCTTGTAGCGTTATCTTCAAGCCTCGCCCAAGCCACCTCCCACACATCATAGGCCTCATTGTGGGGCTTGTATAGGCTTCAAAGGCATTCAACACCATCCTTATCATCCATGCCGCTTGTAAAGCTTGAAGTTTCATATCTTGGCCTTGGATGTAAGTCTTGAAATGAGGTGTGCCAAGTAGGGTCATATCATCCTCCCCTTCTTCAAAAGGATTCGTCCTCAAATCCAAACCTAGGAAAATCCATGGGAAGACATACGAAAACATACTCCTCAAAGATTGAGGGTTAGCACACAAAACCATAATCACATTTTTATGCCAAGGATGAACAAATTGTGGTATAACCACACATCAATGACAATCATGGATAACAATTGCACACATGAGGTATCAAGAAGTTGATCCCTCCAAGGTTCATGACATGAGGATAGAGTAATAAAACCAATGGATTCAAAATACAAAGTATACATCTCTACATTGGTTCTATTTGACATGTAGCACAATGTCCAAACAAGGACACTCTCATTTTTCAAACAAGGACTCTCCCAAGATAGTGCCCTCAAATCACACAAGGTGTCACCCGGATCAAATGGGTAGATTACCCACCTAGTATGGTCAAGGACACAATCATTTATCCTATAAGAGTCTCCCTTCACATAAGATGCACCCAAAACATACACATGAGCATCATCAAATGCAAACAAGTAGTAAAGAAAGGCATTGCGTAAGAAAACTTCCTTTTCTATGTCATCCTCAAGTGTAACCTCACTACTAGAAGCTAGAACAAGATCATCTAATAGGATACTAGGAAGTTGAGCATGAAAGGAAGAATTAGCCATTTCTAAACAAGAATCACCTTCTTTTTCAAAGTATCCTTCCTCAAATATCATGTCATTTCCCTTCAAGGAAAGTTTCCATCACAAGAGAAAGGGTTATCTAACCTATGCCTAGGGTTATCTAGCCTATGCCAAGCTAGAAGTAGCATCTTCTCATCCCATAGGTTAGAAGATCTAGCATAGTCCTTCCAAGAAGTGTGCTCTTGTTCATGTAAGTCACTCCCTTTTTGAATGAGCACTCTTCACTTTCGGAAGCCATTCTAAAATTCGACATTGGTCCATCAAGTGGGTCACAAACCCTCAAGAAGGACTTTTCGTCATCGAGAATGGTGTCAACAACTTCAGCCACCCCGTGCTTGTCTTCAAGACCAAGCCCATCATCATCCCATAGTGGGTTACTAAATACCTTGTAGTCTCTAAAGGACAATCAGTATTTGCAACATTACCAAACTCCCCACTAGGTACATGACTATCCACATGATCAATTACATCAATATCATCACTAAATTAAGGGTCATTAAGCACATCACAAGGTTTCTCAAATAGTGGATTTTCATAGCAAATGAACTGATCAACGCAAGTAACCACACAAGTTGGACATCAATCGATCTCACTAGAGGAGTCAATTAGGTCATCACTAGGATCAACTAGTGGGTGAGATATCATTTCACATGACAATGTACCAACATGAAAATCATAGGAATCAACACTAGGTGGACACAACTTGAACTCAAAAGAAGAGTCAAGATAGTCATCAATAGGATCAACTAGTGTGGGATCACCCATGTCAAACACATTGTCAATTGTCACAATAGCACTAAGCTCATCACAAGGCAAATACTCATTAAGCTCAATTAAGGACAAGCTATCATTTACACTCACTTCAACAACATGGTCAATCACATCATTTGTGGAGTTAAGATTAGCTATTTTACCTTAAAGTTCACATTCATCTCCTTTGCCTTGGGTTTCAACTTTGGAGCTCGTTTGCTCCTTTGGGAAGCTCTCACCACCTCAAGAACCTTCAAAGGTTGAGGCTCAACATTCGGCATGCTTCCAAGAATACCTACACCATTTTCAAAACAATTAGAGAAGAAAGAAAAGTTACAAGGGTTAGAATGGGGTTGTGACAACTCCCTCACAACCTCTCCTTTTTCCACTCTAGAGTTGTCACTTTTCACTCCCTTACTCCTCTCAATCTTTTCTCTCTCAATTTCATGAGAGTTACGGCAAGTGTCAAGTACATCTTTGGAAGGGTTAAGGGAACCCTCCGCTTCACTCTCCTCTTTCGGTTCACAAGGCTTAGACTTCTCCATCTTCATTATTTGTACCATGCGTAAGCGTTCCACCCGTTCATCCATAACATTTATCTTAGCTACTAATTTGGATTCCATCACCGCCCTTCTTTGGAGAATCAATTCTATTCCCTCCATGTTAGGAAATCTTGCATATTTTTAACCGACATTTAAACTTTGCAAAACTAGCACACAACGTTAGTAATAAAGCCTCACTTCATTCGTATTCAACTCTCAAACCATACCTCTCACCCTAAGCTTCTTCCAAGGTTGGGCAAGAGCCCTTTTAATCCAAATCAATTCACAAGATTGCTAACCTTTGTGGAGGAATATATTCTTGTTAATCGAAAGACGGATGACTCGATAAAGCAAAAGGACTTGAGCCAAGAAGATTCAACGAGGTTTAAAATGAGAAAAGCTTGAAAGAATTGACACGAAAGATTAAGGACTCATGAACTAGTTAACAACTAACAAGATCGATTACTAGTTGTGAAATAGTTGTAAGAATCAAAGAAAGGAAGTTAAGAAGGAATCGAACCGTTTTTGAGCACTTAGAACCACTTTCTGATGGTCGTATGATGGTTGTGCGTCCCACACCCAACGCACAAAACACCCCTCTCTGAATCTAACACTTAGAATTTTTTTTTTTGAAACTTTTCGAGTCGTGTGATGGTCATGCGTCGCACAAGGATCGCACAAAATACCCCCCTCTCGAATCGAATCCATGAAAAATAACGCACGCTCTGCAGAAAATAAAAATTTTCCAAAAAAATTTTGGCCACGAGCGATGGCCGTGCGTCGCATGTGCAGCACACACCCGTGCTGTGCTTTGGCCGTGCGACGCGTGGTCAGAACACGCACTGCCAGGCTTCATTTTCTCAAACTTTGAGCCGAATTTCTTGGATTTAGTGACATATTGGACCCCACACGACCTAGGATTTTCCCTTTTTGGCCCAACAAACAACTTTCCACTTGCCCTAGGAAGAAATTTTAGTTCAAACCTTCTTCTTTGGTCTTCTTCTCTAATATGAAGATATGAATATTCTTATGAACACCAAGAACACCCAAATGCAATGTAGGACCAAATCAACTCCTTTTTCTCCAATTTTCGATCCAAGCTCCCTTGATATGGAGAACAAAGCCCACTAATCAATTAGCTCCAATTTCAACTCAATCACCAAACCCACTTTTTGATTTTTCAAAGCTTCAAAGCTCAACAATTGTGATTCACTCCAAACCTAAACAAATGAACTCAACTCTTGGATTTAGGGGTTTGGATATCAACAAACTCAAATATAACTTCAAATTCGAGAAACAAGAACAAAATTTTTGGGGTTTTACAATATGGATTTTTTTGGGATTTTTTTATATATTTTTTGTTTTTGAATTTTCTTTGAACCAAGGATTGAAGAATGTAAGAACACTCTTCTAAACTAGCTCTGATACCAAATGATACAATCCGGCTTGCAGAAGACACGAATTCAACAACAAAAATGCGAAAAACTAAAATAACAAGAAATAGGGATGAAAATTGAAGAAAAGGGATGAGAAAAGAGGATAAAAGCAAGACCCAATTAGGGTGAATTTATGGGCAACCTTGGATATATTAAATTCAACACCTCCCAATCTAATTCAATCCTAAAAGAACCTATACTATTTCAAATCAAGGCAAGAGTGATTCAAATGAATCCACAAATGAACAACTCTTCATGAAATCAATGGAATTAAAGGTTCAAAGACCAACAATGGAATCCACTATTATAATAACTAACCCTAAAGCTACCAAGCTAAACAATCTATCTCCAAAGGAGCTTCTCAATTCATCATTCAACATAATCTAAGTGAAGAAAATGGCTAAGTCTAGTATTTATACTCCTAGACTAAAGAAGACTAAGTTATTACAAAAATGCCATTGATGAGGCAAAGGCATTGTTTGGCAGTAAGACCCAATTAGGGTGAATTTATGGGCAACCTTGGATATATTAAATCCAACACCTCCCAATCTAATTCAATCCTAAAAGAACCTATACTATTTGAAATCAAGGTAAGGGAAATTCAATTGAAATCCACAAATGAACAACCCTTTATGAAATCAATGGAATTAAAGGTTCAAAGACCAACAATGGAATCTACCATTAAAGCTACTAAACTAAGCTAAACCCTAGCTAAACAAACTATGATAATCCTATCATCACTCAAATATTCATCATCAAAATCTAAGTAATGAAATGAAAGACAAGCTATATATACAAGCTAAGTAAAGAAGACTAATAGGCAATTACAATGCTACCCTTAATGAAGTAAGGACCTTGTTTGGATAGTCTTCTTAGTGTAGTCTTCAATTCAAGAATTGGCCTTCAAGGGCCAAACACGCCTCTCCTTGCATAGATGGTCCTCTAATCAACCTTGCATGCATGGCCTTCTTGCAAGAATAACCTTCTTTGCACAAACAACCAACTCCCGACCTTTCCAAGTTTGCACATGTAGCCAATTTGCAGAAATGTCCCTATTTGCACGTTTGGCCACTTTGCGCATTTGGTCCCCTTCCTAGTAGCTTCTTCTTCATGCTTCGCCCAAGCCACCTCCTACACATCATAGGCCTCATTATGAGGCTTGTATGGGCCTCCAAAGGCCTTTAACGCCATCCTTATCATCCATGCCGCTTATAGAGCTTGAAGTTCCATATCTTGGCCTTGGATGTAAGTCTTGAAATGAGGTGTGCCAAGTAGGATCATATCATCCTCCCCTTCTTCAAAAGGATTCGTCCTCGAATTCGAACCTAGCAAAAACCAAGGGAAGATAACAACAAGCAAGATCCTCAGAGCATAAGGGTTAGTATTAGCACAAACAAATCGACCAACATGCCAAGGATGCACAAACTTGTGGTATAACCACCTATCAATCATCAATGTGAAGAAGGACTCCACATATGGGGCACCAAGAAGTTGACCCCTCAAAGGATTACGAAGTGAGGGTAAGATAAGGAAATCGAAGGACCTAAGACAATAAGCATGCAATGCTATATTGATTCTAGAAAACACACCACACATTGGACCCTCATTCTGCAAATAAAAACTCTCCAAATGTCGTCCCACGACCAATGCACAACAATTAGCACCGGGGTTGAAGGGAAGAATTATCTACAAAGCATGGCTAAGGTGTTATATCCCGTATTTTGTACCTTGGGACAATCCGAGCTAACCATGATAAGTTAAGGACAGGACTATTCCGGGATATGAGGTAGAGACTTTTGACCTTCGATTTTGTGTTAAGGCATAAGTTGCTTATGAATTTATTGGCATGGAATATTAAGAAAAATTTGGGGTTAAAAGTTAATTTAGAAAAGTTGGCATTTCATGAAATAATGGCCAAGTTGGCCGTGGTGTGAGTGGGGCACCACCCATGGCTTGGCTAATTTTAATTCATCCAAGCCATGTGTGGGCCATGGGACACATGGATGACTTATACATGAGTATATTGGATGACTTATTAATCACATTATTCATACTTTCAAACCTTAGAAAATTCAAGAAACTTGGAGAAAAATAAAGAGGGCCATTCGGCCATGGAACCGAGAATTTGAGCCCTCAAATCTTGATTCAAAAAAATATTTTTTTCTCCAAGCTCCAACCAATTGGAAGGTCCTTATTAACATGCTTAAAAATTGACAATCATGTTTTTGCTTCATAATTTAAACTCACGTTGACGTATTATATTTCGTATTTTTGTACGTCGGATTATTCGCAAGCCGAGGTGGGGCCCACACATTGAGTTTTTTTGGGACATACGACAATTTATATGAATCACATATGTGAAGTTAAACATAACTCAAGAAGGACCCTTGAGCCAAATCAAAGTGGAAGTCCTCCAAGCAAATATTTTTAAGTAACGTTTTCGGGTGATCTGACTTCGAGGGGCAGAAACGGTATTATAAGTTTGAAATTTGGAAAAATACCAAATATAGAAGTTGTATATAATTGAATTAGATTTCCAACCATAGGTCGTGGGCCCACAGGTGACATCGGGATAAGGAGATATGGACGTTTTAAGGCGGAAAGGTCAGTGGGCTAGGCCCAAATCGGGCCCAATCGGGTTAGGCCCATGACCCATGCCTATTTAAGTGAAATTTCAGCCCTTTCCTCTCATTTTTCAGACCAAGAACACCAGAAAATTCTGGAAAGAGAGAGAAAGAGCCTTGGAGAGAAGAAAAATCAATTTTGACCAAAATCCGAGCCCCGAATTCGAAGCCCATGAAGAGAAAAGTGTTGTACGCTGCGTTGTCTTCAATTTGAGCTAAAAATCAACCAAGGAGAAGAGTGATAACGTGGGGGCTGCATGCTTAAGGTATGAATACGGTTCCTTTTCATTGTTAATGAGTTTATTTAGAATTTTAACGGATTAGCACGGAGGGAATAGTCTGATAAATTCGTTTGTTAGTGTTGTGAATTATGGAAGGAGATTTGAAGAGAATTTTGGATGAAAATAAATGTATTTACCTTGTAAAATGTGAAGGCTGTTGTTATTGATGTTGTTCATATGAATTTCGACTCCTTTACGGAAATAAAATTATTAAATAGTTATATCGCAAATTTGGTTGGTTGAGAAATTTAGAAAACAGTGTGCGGGCTGTTTTATGGCATACGTCGGTATTGGAAATGATGTTAATACTATTGGTATTGTTGTTGGTGTTGTTGGTTACTGAATTGAGGATTCGGGCTAGGCATATAAACAGGGGAAATGCTGCCCAAATTTCTGTAGACAAATGCTAACTTAGGATTGAATTCCTAAGTGCCTATAGCTAATGTTTGGTATTTATTGACGTATTGTAGATCTTGGGAGGCCCGAGACTTGAGTTTGGATTAGCTTAGGAAGCGGACGAGGTATGTAAAGCTTACCCTTCCTTTCTTTTGGCATGTCTTAGTGTAAGTAAGTTATGACACGATCCTCGAGGTAATTCTATTCTTATGATCCGAGCATGTTTACGATCCTTATTCACCTCTTAGTGTTGGTATCCTTAATGTGGTAGAAACTTGGTCCTTAAGTCTTATGTATGATTGAATTTCAAATGTTGCAAAAGAATTTTTGTTCTTAAAAGATCCTATGTCTAAAAATGTCCGTAACTTTCATAGACGGAACCGGATTGCTTTGATATGCTCGCAAATGATTCTATAACGTATAATGCCCGTAACTTTCATAGGCGGGCTCGGATTGGTTTGATGTATGACTGTGGTCCCTACGGTTCTTCGATATGCTCATGATGTTTGATATGTTTCCCAGTGGCGACTGAAAGATATTTGATATAATTATTGTCCCGACTTTCAAATGACAGTTCATTTAGATTATTTCATTGAATCTTTGAAAGTGATTTATGTGCATGTGGTTTCTCACTACTCTGCTCGTGCGAGTTGTTATTACTTCCTTCACTGCGTCCCGGGCCAGGGTATGTATTCGTGCAGCTCCACTGCATTATTCACCGCGTCCCTCACTAGAGGGCCGGGGCACGTTATTCACTGCGTCACTCACTAGAGGGCCGGGGCACGTTATATGATTTGATGATGATATGATGATATGGGGAGGCGGCTAGGATGGCATATGATGACTTCATTCACCGCGTCCCTCACTAGAGGGTCGGGGCACGTTATATGTAAATGATGACATGATGACATGATGGCATGCATATGATGATTTTATTTACCGAGTCCCTCACTAGAGGGCCGGGACACGTTATATGTATACATGATGATTTTATGATAATGATATGCATGATATATGTTTTCAAAGGCAAGTCTTATGATTTTCTGATTATTATATTTATTTCTGTAATTCCTATGTCGATTATGATCCTGTTTACCGTACTTCATGCTTTACATGCTCAGTACATATTCCGTACTGACCCCCTTTCCTCGGGGGCTGCGTTTCATGCCACGCAGGTATATACAGATGATTAGAAGATGTTCCAGCTGGATTGGCGAGCTCCATTTCCTCCCGGAGTGCGGCCAAGTCAGAGTGTTTATATTATGTTATCTTGGTTTATGTTAGAGACTTTGCAGACAGGGTCACGTGCATATAACATGTCAGCTTTGTAAACGGCTATGTAAGCCGATGTATCATCATGCATTATGTTACAGATTTGTTATGATTACAGGTTTTATTTGATTTGAAAAAGACGAAAAGTATGTTGTTCTTTGAAAAGCTTTCCTTATGCATTCTGTCATGATTTAAGGGCCCAACATGATTATGAGTATAACGAGAGTCAGCGGGTTCGCTCGGCCCTAAGTAAGGGTCGGGTGCCCATCATGCCCTATCGAAAAATAGGGTGTGACATAAGGAAACAACTATTCATCCCGCAATTACCTCTCTCAATCAAGGATGCACCCTCAACACAAACATGGGCATCATCATAAGCAAATAGGCAATAAAGAAAGGTGTCACACAAAATAACTTCTTCAACTAAAGTGACCTCAAGCGTAGACTCATTATGGGGTTCAAGCACAAGTTCAAGCAAGTCACTACTAGTTGGAACACTTATGGAAGAAGTGACAATTTGCAAACAACTTTCACCTTCTTTTTCAAAGCAACCTTCCCCAACTATCATGTCATATCCTTTTAAGGGAAAGTTTCCATCATAAGGGAAAGGGTTATCTAACCTATGCCAAGCTAGAAGTAGCATCTTCCCATCCCTTAGGTTAGGAGATCTAGCATAGTCCTTCCAAGAAGTGTGCTCTTTTTCATGTAATTCACTCCCCTTCTTTAAAGAGGACTCATCACTTTCGGAAGCCTTTTCCAAATTCGACGTTGGTCCATCAAGTGGGTCACAAACCCTCAAGAAGAACTTTTCATCATCAGGGATGGTGTCAAGAGCTTTAACCACCCCATGCTTGTCATCAAGACCAAGCCCATCATTACCCCATAGTGGGTTACTAAATACCTTGTAGTTTTCAAAGGACACTACATTTGCAACATCACCAAACTTCCCACTAGGTACATGACTATTCACATGATCAATTACATCAATATCATCACTAAATTAAGGGTCATTAAGCACATCACAAGGTATCTCAAATAGTGGATTTTCATAGCAAATGAACTGATCAACGCAAGTAACCACACAAGTTGGACATCAATCGATCTCACTAGAGGAGTCAATTAGGTCATCACTAGGATCAACTAGTGGGTGAGCTATCATTTCACATGAAAATCATAGGAATCAACACTAGGTGGACACAACTTGAACTCAAAAGAAGAGTCAAGATAGTCATCAATAGGATCAACTAGTGTGGGATCACCCATATCAAACACATTGTCAATTGTCACAATAGCACTAAGCTCATCACAAGGCAAATACTCATTAAGCTCAATTAAGGACAAGCTATCATTTACACTCACTTCAACAACATGATCAATCACATCATTTGTGGTGTTAAAATTAGCTATTTTACCTTGAAGTTCACATTCTTCCCCTTTGCCTTTGGTTTCAACTTTGGAGCTTGTTTGCTCCTTCGGGAAGCTCTCAACCACCTCAAGAACCTTCAAAGGTTGAGGGTCATCATTAGATTTGCTTCCGAGAATATCTGCACTATCATTAAGACAACTAGAGAAGAAAGAAAAGTCACAAGGGTTAGATAAAGGTTGTGACAACTCCCTCACATCCTCTCCCTTTTCCTCTCTAGAGTTGTCACTTTTCACTCCCTTACTCCTCTCAATCTTTTCTCTCACAGTTTGTTGGGCCTTGTGGACTTGTTTTTGCATTTGGTGAACTTGCTCCGTCATTTCCTTGAGGTTTTCTTCTGCCCCTTTTATATGATCTCCTATGCACTTGAAGTCTTCTCTTATCTCCTTGAACCCACCACTTGTTCTTGTTTCTTCTTTGGGTTCATTCCTCGCTTGAGGCCCCTCATTCCTCCTACTTCCTTCACCTATCGTCACTCCTCTTCACAAGTATATTCACCATAAAGCGCATAGCCATTAGGCTCATAATCACCACATTCTTCCCATTCTTGCAAGTTCTTATCAAGTGGTTCATATCGAAAGTGTGAGGAAGAAGCATACCTCAACTCACCTCTATGTCCATGGTGTGTAGAATGAGACTCTTTATGCTCGTATCCACCATAGGAACCTTCTTCATACTCGTCTACTCCTTCTCCTTCATAAGCCTCATGAGGTGTTGCCTCACAATTGCCCTCGGAGTAGTATTCTTCACCCTCGTACAAGTTATGATCATATCGACCACGCTCCTCATACGACTCATGAGCACCATCACCATCATATTTATTGTAAGAATAGTGATTCTCATATCCCATGTCGTCTCCCTCATAGCCTCCATCACCCTCATAGTCATACCCTCCATTGCTAGAGGCATAACTCTCAAAATCATCTCCACAAGACTCGAAAGCTATGGATGACATTCTTATCTCTCCTTCTCCTTATGTCTCCTCTTCGTGTACCTACAAAATGAGCAAACAAGATTAGTAGCAAAAGCTCCTCACGTCACTCGTATTTGCACTCAAACTTACCTCTCAACCTAAGCTTCTTCCAAGGTTGGTAAAAAACCCTTTTAATCCAAATCAATTCACAAGATTGCTAACCTTTGTAGAGGAATAGATTCTTGTTAATCAAAAGACGGATGACTCAATAAAGCAAAAAGGACTTGAGCCAAGAAGATTCAACGATATGCTCCCTACTAAAGGATTAGGGACGCAATCCAACAATCACTCCTAAGAAAAATTTTGAAATTGAATTGAATTAGAAGTGAAAGAAATCGAAGTCGAATCAAACGAGCACCTTAGAATTGTTTTCTAAGATAGTGTTATACGATCACTTTCACGACCAATATCACCTTTCACGACTACTTATACAAGGCGTATAATCTTATACGTCCGTATAATACGTCCGTATTTAAGGACGAAATATAATATTTGAATGTTCCAAGTGACTCCTATTTCACGGACTCTTTGCGGATCGTATAAAATTGTACGGTCCGTATAATACGTCCGTACTTCGAAGACCAAATTATAACCAAGTGAATGGGAAAACTCCTTATTCCACGACCAAGTTTCACGGGGTCGTATAAAATTGTACGATCCGTATAATACGGTCGTAGACCATCAATTGTAAGTAAACTCTCCAAAGGGCCTCTTGTACCACGAAAGTTTCATTTGGTCCGTATATAATTGAAAGTCCGTATAACTACAATGACAAGAAGGCCGTGAAATTCACCGTATCTCGTTCGCCGGAATTGTGCTAGATTTTTCTAATTTGCAAAGACTTCTTAGGACCCACTCAACCTTGTATTTACCCTTTTTGGCTAGAAAAATAACTTTTCAACTTTTGACTTGGATTCCTTGATCTAACTTTCCTTTTTATCTTCTTCTTCACCAAGAACAAAGATTTAACAACGAAGAACACTTTCAAAAACCCAACGTGGTCCAAATCAACTCGTTTTGCCCCAATTTTTGGATCTAAGCTCCTTATCACTTAGACAACAAAGCCCAATACGAATCAAAGCTCAATTTCACCAAAATCAACTAAACCCACTTTGGGTTCTTCAAGCTTTGATGAACCTCTAATGGTGGAAACTTCAATTCTTACCCAAATAACTTCAAATTTCGTTTCTAGATGTTTTCCACCACAACAAACACAAATCTAACTTCAAAAACAACAAAATCAAAGCACAAAATGATTTTCGAATTTTTTTTTTTTTTGTGATTTTCAGATTTTGAGCCTAGGATTAGAAATTGTGGGAACAATCTCTTAGCCTATGCTCACAATGTTAATGATACGAAACGATTTGGGAAAAACACCAAATCAATCACAAAAACGCGAATTAAAGATAACGAGAAATTGGGGATGAGAATTGAAGAAAGGAGATGAGAAATAGAGGATAAAAAAGCAAGACCCAACGAATAATGAACCTATGAGCAAACCTAAGATATATGAAACCTAGACCCTCTCAATTTGATTCAATTCAAAGAACCTATGCTATTTGAAATCAAGGCAAGGAAATTCAATTGAAATCCACAAATGAACAACCCTTCATGAAATCAATGGAAAAATGGTTCAAGACCAACAATGGAATCCACCATTAACTAAGCTAACCCTAAACAAATTATCACTCTTTCATATTCAATACATAATTCATCCAATCTAAAATCTACAACGAAAGACAAGCTATATATACAAGTTAAGTAAAGAAGACTAATAGGCAATTACAATGCTACCCTTAATGAAGTAAGGGCCTTGTTTGGCTAGTCTTCTTAGTGTAGTCTTTAATTCAAGAATTGGCCTTCAATGGCCAAACACGCCCTCCTTGCATAGATGGCCCTCTAATCAACCTTGCATGCATGGCCTTCTTGCACAAATAGCCAACTCCCGAACTTGTTCAAGTTTGCACATGTAGCCAATTTGCAGAAATGTCCCTATTTGCACGTTTGGCCACTTTGCGCATTTGGTCCCCTTTCAGTGCTTCTTCTTCAAGCCTCGCCCAAGCCACCTCCCACACATCATAGGCCTCATTGTGGGGCTTGTATGGGCCTCCAAAGGCCTTCAATGCCATTCTTATCATCCATGCCGCTTGTAGAGCTTGAAGTTCCATATCTTGGCCTTGGATGTAAGTCTTGAAATGAGGTGTGCCAAGTAGGATCGTATCATACTGGGCCAGCAATACATGACCTAAGCACATAACGAATTTTTTTTTTTCAGAAAACAAACATGCCTTTCATCTTTGTCAAACCAAATAAAGCTAGCATCGTATGAAATCTAAACATACGAAGTTCGTAACATAATGCGGGTTAATACATCGGCTTACATAGCCGCTTATAAACCGACATATCATACACACGACAACATGCCCTAAAGTCTCTACCATAACTTCGAACACCATACAAACAGCACTCGACTCGGCCTCGAGAAATGGAGCTCGCCAATCCGGGCTGGAACATCTTCACCGATAACATCACCTACTCATCGTCCGTAGACATATCCGCGCGCGCAAACGCAATTTCCCCCGAAGAACCCCGTCAAGACGGAATATGTACCCGAGCATGTAAAGCATGGCATACGACAAAAATCGAAGTCACAACCGAAGTCGGGAGTACGTAAAGTGAATATCAACCGGAAACCATAGTGCTTGCATCGTCAGTAAAATCAAACATTAAACACGTATGACAAATATAATAACGATTAATGCCATCAAATGCTTACTCACGAAATACATGTACAAATGCATACATATACATACCGTAACACATCTTAACATCATGACCATACAAACACGCCATTATCCGATGCGGGATTGCCTAAACCAATATGGGATGTCTAAACCGGTGTAAGGATTGGTCTAAACCAATGTGGGATTTTGCCTCATCATTGGGTTTGCCCCAATACATACGGGTTTGCCCAACCACCGGGTTTGCCCCAAATGTGGCTCCCCACCACCGCCCCCGATCCAAACGCATCATATTCCGTAATCCGGATACATATAACATATAACGTAGATATATACACGACCCCGGCCGAAAGCTCGGGTTAGTACACATCATAACACCATATATATACCGGTTCCCGGTGCCGAAAGGAGCTCGCGAACCGTACACATCAAACCGAGTCAAACGCATCGGTAAATCGTACCATCATATCATATCGACTTCGTATCACATCATGTTTCGAAATACACATCATACTTCGGAATACACATCATATTTCAAAATGCAAGATAGTGCGCACGATAACATAACCTACCGGACTTGGCAAAAATCCGTATCCCCGTCACATATCACACGAACAATCGTGAGTAACCAAATACAGTTCAAAACATTTTCAAAGACTCAATAGGTTAATCAAAACGAACCATCGTTTATAAACAACAAGAATCAACCGTATTTTCTTCCGAATAACACTCGGGAACATATCAAACCGAACATTCGTAAACCATAGTCACGTATCAAAATCACTTACATAAAAATCCTTATTATCATAGACTCAATTGATAAATATATAATCATACTTGGGGGTCGGAAATAGCCAAACTAAATTCTTTCAAAAGCCATCAGATTACAAAAGAAAGTCGCGACCCACGGACGGCGTTGACCCCGATCCGGCCCGCCTATGAAAATCATAGTCCTTATACGTTATATAATCATTTGCTAACATATCAAAGCCATCCGGTTGTTTGTGAAAGATACGGACGTTCGTAGTTACAAAACTCTTTTTGAAAACAAACTTTTTATATAACATTTGAAAACCAATCATACAAAGACATATAAACCATATATGGATGCCATCATCAAAAAGCAAATAAGCATCGTAAACATGCTCGGACTTTAAGAACGGAATTTGAGCTCATAACATATCATAACTTAGCCATGACTAAGACATGCCAAAAGAAGGAACGGTAAGCTTTACATACCTTGATTGCTTCCTAAGCTAATTCAAACTCAAGTCTCGGCTTCTCAAAATCTACAACACGTCATTAGACACCAAACATTAGTCATAGTTTAGCACCTTAATCCCATTTAAGCTCGCACTTAATTTACGAAATTTGGGCAAGATTTCTGTAAATTCAACACCCCGAGAATTCAACTCGCCAAATATCCAACAACAATACCAACAACCACATCAACAATATCCATAAGCAATTCCAAACGCATTCTAACATTAATAACTCCTTTCTACATAATTTGACAACATTCATGCATATTCAATTCAACCGCTACATTTGAATCGACATCAACGCTCATACGTTCAATTACTAATCCGAACCCATTCAAATACTATTCAAGAATACTTTAAACACTTCACACAATATTTTCAACAATCCAAACAATATACTACATCACCCGAAACCATGCCAAACCCGAGAACAACCCAACACATATTCTTCTCTTCCAACTTCATAAATTACACCAATAATCCACACATTAACAATGTCATTCTCATAATTATGAAAGTTACATCAAAAGCACATTAACTACCAAATCAGCCCGTAACCACTACAACATCAATTTGAATCGTTAATATTGCATTTTCATCGTAGAATCCATAACGACGACAACTAAAATACTAACTAACATTTGCTCATTCCCTAGCATCCAAAACAGCCCATTTTCGGCCACAACAACCAACCCACAACTTTCATGATTTTCATCCATTTTCACACATTACAACAACACCCAAACATGTTAGATATAATTAATTTATAACTCCTACACAATACCATATACACACGGCCACACACCACACATACACGGCTATAACAACAACACCACATATTCATGAATTTCATTCATTTCCACACCCCCACAACATACACAAACATCTATGAAAACATGTAAAGAAGACCAAACCTCACCTTTTTCCATCTATCTTCTCCATTCGGCTAGGATGAGAACTTCAAGAACAAACACCTTGCTTGCTTCAACAACAACTCCATGTTGTTTAGGACCTTCCAATGAGTTGAAAACCTAGAAGAAAATATTTTTTTGGAGAGAATTTTTGGTCTTCAAATTTTTCCTTCAATGGCCGAACGGCCTTCTCCTTTTGCTCTCCAAGCTTCTTGAAAATTCTAAGAGAGATAACAAATGATGAAGATGACTTAAATTAGTCATCTTTCTCTACATATATAATTCACACATGTGGCCCTATGGCCCACACACACACATGGGCCACATATGGCCATTTTCATGAATTAATAAGTTTCCAAAATTTCACTTCTAGCCCTTAATTTTCATGAAATGCTTAACTTTTCATAATTCACTTTTGACCCCAAATTTTCCTTATTCCAATTTTACCCTTGACATTCCATGCCAATGAAAAGATGAATATGCAACTTATGCACTTTTAACAAAATCGGAAGAAATTACAACCTTGTCCTTAACTTATCATGGCTAACTCGGATTATCCCAATGTACCAAAATACGGGATATAACAAGTACCAACAAACATTCTAACAACATCAATCATTAATTCAAAACGCATTCTAACATTAACAACCTTCTTTCACATAATGCGACGACGTTCAATTACGCTCAACTCAACTACATACTTTCAAGCTAACATCAACGCTCGCGAGTTCAAGTACTAATCCAAGATCATTTAAACAAGATTCAAGAACATTTCAAACAATCCGCATAATATTCAAAACAATCCAAAAAATATACTACTTCAAATTGGGCAATCCCTTAAGTTCAAGAAAACAATCAACAACACATTTTCCATTCAAATTCATCAACTATACCAACAATTCACACATTGACAACATTATCTTCCATAAATTCAAGAACAGCATATTAAAATCACAATAGCTTCCAAACGGCCACACAACTACAACTTCAATCTTGAACCATTAAGTCTTCATTTTCAATATAAAGTCCACAACACAACAACCAAATTACACTAAATAAAAGTAGTCCTTCATTCCTACACCATACTACACACACCCTACCACACACCACATATGCACGGCTATGCAACAACACTGCCCAATTTCATGAATTCCATTCATTTCCACACTCCACAACATCCACAAACCACACATAACATATGAAAATAAATATTGAACCTTACCTTATTCACTCTCTTCTTCCTCCGAAGGTGATATTTGCAAGAATGAACGCTTTGCTTGTTCCAACAATTACTCCATGTTAACGAGGACCTTCCAATTAGTATGAAAGCTAGGAGAAAATATTTTTCTTGATCATCACTCATGGACTTGGATTCGGCCAAAATGGCATGAGCGTTTGTTTTTCTCCTTTCTTTTCTTTCTCCATTTCTCCTTAAGTTTCTAGAATTATAAAAAAAAGATAATAAGTCTTAATCATCTCTTGTCCATATATATATATATTTAACCTCCACAAATATGAAATGAACACTTGTGCTCCCTCATAATTTGGACTAATTAAATTTGGCCAACCAAAGGGGGAGAGGGCCGAACTATACACGGCCACATTGGCCTTTGGCCATTTCATGAAATAAAAAATTTCCACTTCTAACCCCAAGTTTCCTTAATATTCCCATCCAACAAAATTTCATAAGCATCTTGTGCATTACACAAAGTTGAAAATAATCTTGTCCTTAACTTTCTACAATTAACACGGAATATCCCGACGTACCAAATACGGGATATAACATCGGCGAAAGATGTAACAACAGTATGCACGAGCAGAGTAGCGAGTAACCATATGCATGTAAATCATTATTACAGACTCAATAGATAAGTATGTAATCGACGCTCGAGGGTTAAAATGATAGTCATGTTAAGTTCTTGCAAAATGTCGTTAGAACTATACAAAGGAAAGTCTCGGGGACCACGGACAAGTATCAAACCAATCCGAGCCCGCCTATGAAAGTTACGGACATTATTCGTTATAGGACCCTCTACGAACGTATCGAAGCGATCCGAGCCCGTCTATGAAAGTTAGGGACCTTATTCGACATAGAATCCTTTAGGAACAAAAGCGTTTATGCAACATTTACTATCCAATCATACAAAAGACACAAGGACCATAGCTCGACTATATTAGGAATGCTAACATCAAGAAGTGAATAAGAATCGTAGACATGCTCGAATCTTATGAATAGAGTTACCCCAAGGCTCGTATCATATCTTACTTACATCTAAGACATGCCAAAAAAAAGAAAGGGTAAGCTTTACATACCTTGTCCGCTTCCTAAGCTAATCCGAACTTAAGTCTCGGGGTTTCCAAGATCTACAATAACGTCAATAGATACCAAACATTAGCTATAGTTACTTAGGAATTCAATCCCAAGCTAGCACTTTATTTACCGAAATTCGGGCAGCATTTTTCCTATAAATTCAACAAACCCCGAGAATTCAACTCGGCCAAATCATCAACAACAATACCAACAACCATATTAACAACATCAACAATTAATTCAAAACGCATTCTAACGTTAGTGACTCCCTTCTACATAATTCGACGGCATTTCATTTACATTCAATTCAACCACATACAATCAAGCCAACATCAATGCTCACACGTTCAAGTACTAACCCGAGATTATTCAAACAAGACTCAAGCACACTTCAAACAATCCGCACAATATACAAAATGGCCCAACCAACATGCAACACCACCCGAAACCTTCCAATTCCAATAGGAACAACAACAACACATTTCTTTCTTCCAAATTCATGAACTACACCAACAATCCACACGTTAACAACTTCATTCTCATAAATACAAGAAACTATATTAAAATCACATTAGCTTCTAAAACAGCCCACAAGCGATTACAACTTCAACTTGAATCATTAAACCTTCATTTGCATCATAGAATCTACAACAACAACAACCAAAATACTAAGTAAAATTTTGTTCACCATTTCATACAAAACAGCCCATATACGGCCACCACCCAACACACAAAATTTCATAAATTCCATCCATTTCTACACACTACAACACGCATAAACCATCCATGACACATGAAAAAGGAGACTAAACCTTACCTTTACCACTTAGCTTCTCAACTTGGCTAGGGTTTGTAAGTTGCTAAGATGAATGCTTTGCTTGCTCCAACAACTACTTCATGTTATTAGGGACCTTCCAATTGGTTGGAATACTAGAAGAAAAAATTATTTTTTTGATCACTTCTCATGGATATCAAATTCGGCCAGCCATGGCCGAATGGTTCTCCCTTCTTCTCCAAGGTTCTTGAGTTGTATAAAATGATGAATTTAGTCTTGCTTTGTCATCACTTACATATATATATGTATAGCCCCTACAAATACAAGGTGGACACATGCCCCCTTTCATGGCTTGAAGCAATCAAGTTTGGCCAAGCCATGGGTGGGACCCCACACCTAAGCCACACGGCCACTTGGCCTTTTTTTTCATTTCATGAAATAATTAGCATGAATAAATTAACTTCTAATTTCCCTTAATATTTCCACACCAATAAAACTTATAAGCAACTTGTGCATTAGAGCAATATCGAAAAATAGCCTTGTCCTTAACTTATCGCAATTAACTCAAAATCTCCCAATGTACAAAATACGGGATATAACATTCGATATGGCACAATGAACTTTAATGTTATTGATGGTATGACTACTTTGAGATAAATTGTGAACGGGCTTCTATGCCATGGACTTTGTTGTCGTGTTTGTCTTGATATTCGGGAGGAAGAGTAGCCACAATGGATCCTAGAGTATTAATTACCTTGCCATTCGAAGGGGAGAATGGCCACTTCTGGGTTCGCTACCTGGGGTGTATTAATGGCCTTGCTATTCGCGAGGAAGAGTAGCCATCGTGACTTCATATTCCGGTGTATTGCGCAGTGTTGTTGATATTGAATTGGGCCTATTTGGGCGATTGTGATATACATCTTTATTATGGAATTGATATTTATGCCTGATTGATAAGCATAATTGAAACTAGGATTTTGAAACTGCATTGTAAACTGTTTAACAAATCATATTATTCTGCACAGAGTGGAATAACTGTTTTATACTATCTTTTCAAAACTGATTTCTTTATGTATCATTATATTTTATTTTCATATTACCTATTGTCCCCGAGGCACTCCCTGAGTACGAAGTACTCAGGCATACCATTACTGTTTTTGATGGTATGTTAGGTAACGGAGAAGAGCAGGTTCTTACTACTACAGGCGCTTAGGAAGGACTTGTTGTTGCTGCGGATTTCGTGAGCCCACACGTTCATTCGTGGGACACCCTCTTTAGTTATTTATTCATTATTATTTTTTTGGGCTGCGTCCCGATGAGTCAAACTTTTATTCCTTTATCTTAGAAGCTCCATTGTATACGTTCTTGTGGGTTGTTTTTGAGTTACCGTTTAACTCTCGGGCACGTTATTACGTTTGACTAAGTATTGGATGAATAACGACTTCCGCTGATTTAATTCATATATTTATGATTTGTTACATTTATTTTATAAACTGTTGGAGGTGAATGTTGAACCTAGCGGGTTCAAGTGTTATTGTTGCTTTAGCTCCGACGTGGGCTGAATTTGAAGAGACATTCATGGAAAGGTTCTTGTCTGATGAGAAAAGAATTGCTATGGCTACGAATTTTAAAAAGCTAGAGCAGGGTAACTAGTCAATTTGTGAGTATAGTTTAGAGTTCACCCGTCTTTCAAGGTATGCTTTATACATGATTCCGATTGAAAAGCATAAGTTGACTCGTTTTGTGAAAGGCTTGGTACTACGTATCAAGTCTGCATGTGCTGCTGTGGCTATGTCTCCTACTTGCACTTTCTCATCTCTGGTTGGGTTTGCTGAGCAACAAGAGAGTTGGAAAAATGAGGAGAGGGTGGATCGAGATCAGAACAAGAAGGCCCGATCGGCAGGCGATTTTAGTGGTAATAATTATAAGGGAGGTCAAAGTAAAGGGTATTCGGCACCTGCTCAGTCTGGCGCATATTCGAATGCTAGTGTACCTTCTGGTAGGCAAGGTCAGAAGAATAACAACCAAAGCGAGTTCTCCCAAGGTAGTAGTCCGTCCAGCACTTGTATGGGAGGATCGTATCCGCCATAACTTTGGTATTAGCATCTTAAGAGGGACTGCAGAAAGTGGCTATGTGAGATGGCTGCTATGAATAACCAAAAGAGTGATTCGCCTACTTTTGCATCTGCTAAAAATCAACCTGCTGATAATGCTAACAATTATAATCAGAATGCTTGTAACAACGGCAAGGGAAAAGAAGTTGCTAATACTTCAGTGGAAGGACAACTCGACTTTATGGGTGACTCGTAGAGAGGCGGTGAGGGCTTGATGCTTTGTGATTACAGGTATTCTTACTATCTGTTCTCATAATGCTTACTCATTGATTGATCCGGGTTCAAATTTATCCTATGTCACCCTTTATTTTTCTCTTTATTTGGGCATGAAACCCGAACCTCTGTGTGAACCTTTTGCTGTTGATATGCCTTCTGGTGTTCCTATTATTGCTTCTAGAGTGTATAGAAATTGTGTTGTTGTGATCAAGGGACGTGAGACCATGGCTGATTTGTATGAACTTGAGATGGCGGATTTTGATATAATTATTGGGATGGACTAGTTGTCCGCATGTTATACTAATGTGGATTGTCGCCATAAGTTAGTTCGCTTCGCCTTTCCCGAGGAGCCTGTTATTGTGTGGGAGGGTGAAATTGCTAAGCCAAGGGGCAAATTTATTTCCTATCTTAAGGCTCATAAGATGATTACGAAGGGGTGCATTTACTATTTAGTTGTCGTTAATGATACAAAAGCCGTAGTACCCGAATTTGCATCTTGTCCCCATAGTTAGTGATTATCCCAAAGTGTTTCCCCGAAGATCTCCCTGGTATTCCTCCCCCCATGGGGTTATTGATTTTGGGATTGATGTTATTCCTGACACCCAACCTATTTCTATTCCACCTTATCGTATGGCTCCAGCAGAGCTAAGGGAGTTAAAGGATCAGTTGAAGGACTTGTTGGATAAAGGTTTCATCCGACCGAGCTTCTCACCTTAGGGTGCTCTAGTCTTGTTTGTTAGAAAGAAAGATGGTTCCCTTAGGATGTGTGCTGATTACCGTCAACTTAATAAAGTGACCATTAAGAATAAATATCCTTTGCCTAGGATAGATGATCTATTTGACCAACTTCAGGGTGCTAATGTCACGACCCAACCCCGTAGGCCGTGACTAGTGCCCGATCTGGGCACCCAAACACACCTATCAAACGCTATCACGAGGTATATCAACGCATCCAAGTATATAACAGAAGCCGACTAGGCTGAGTTCCAAATTTATATAATTTCCAAAAAAAAATTTCGGCAGAGTTTCCTTTGTTTTACGGACTATCCAAAATAACCCGCGTTACGAGAAAATACCAACAAAGGCCACACGGGGCCAACGGAACAACATATATATACATATGCGGGCCGACGGGGCGCGGCGAATGGAATCGCCCCAACACAACATATACAAACACAACCGTACGAAGTAGGCACAACCCACAAAACATGTCCACGGACCTCTAAACAGACACGGACAGAATCATATGACGGGACAGGGCCCCGCCGTACCCATGAACAAATATATACAATGCAACAGGTGAATATATACCAAAAATATAAGCTCGGAATGAGGAGCACTCCAAATAGCGAAGAGGGTGTCCTAAACGGGTGGATCACCAAATCGTACGTACTGCCGGACATGAAACGCGGCCCCCGAAGAAAAGGGGTCGGTACGAAATATGTCTGCGAGTATGCAAAAGCAGAAAATGTAATATATAAATCTGGGTCACAATCGAAACAGGGATACAGAAAGTAAATGCATTTTCAAAATATCAAAATGTTACTTCAAAATATGAATCATGCATAGGGCACGAAATATGGTCGCCACTTTGTCGATGGCGCCATAACACGGATAACACCGAAAAGTTTCAAATCTCCGTATCCCCGTCACATATCATACACGATATCACCATACACAAGATATCACCAAATATAGTGGAACCCGGCCCTCGAGCGAGAGATCGGTGAACCATAAGCACAGCATAACACCGGAGTATAATCAAATCGCGCACGACAGCAGAACCGGCCCGGGAACCGGCGAACGATATCATAGTAGGCACGAGCGGAGTAGTGAGTAATCATATGCATAAAATCATTATCATAAATCCAAAATATAAGTAAAATAGTCATATTCGAAATCGGAATAATAATTATTACTTTTGTTTCAAAGGTTATCGAATTCACATAAAAGGGCGTCGCGGGACCCACGGACGAGTATAGACCCGAACCGAGCCCGCCTATGAAAAGCATACTCATTCTATATCATACAAGCTCCTACGAAAATTTCAAAGCAATCCGAGCTTTTTTACGAGAGAAAGTTATGGGCGTTTGAACCTTTGGAATCGCTAAAGAATAAGCTTTAAAACCAAAAATCAGCTTTCATGAAATCTTTACAAATTATGAATTCCAAGGATATAAGGATCAATGTTATGGCATATGAGCACAAGAATACCAAGGAAAAAAATGCGAATCATAGACAAGCTCGGATTTGCGAGAATAGAGTTTCCTAGAGGTTCGTATCATAGCCTATTTTAACTAAGGCATGCCAAAAGAAAAGGTTACTTTACATACCTCAAACGCTCTCCAAAATGATCCAACTCAAGCTAAATCCAACCTATGATTCGGGCTGCCCACGATCTATAAACAAACAATAAAATGCCAAACATTAGCTAGAGACTTTTTGGGCCTTAAATTCCAAATTCGCCCTTAATTCTACAGAAATTTGAAGATTCCCCTGTAAATAGGCTACCCCGAGAATTCAACTCGGCCATATCAATCAACAACAACAACAACAACCAACCTAACAACATCAACAACCAATCCGAAAGACAAAATAACAATAATAGCTTTCTTTCCATTATTCAACAACTTACATAAATTCAATTCGACGACTTGCATTCAAACCAACGTCGACGCTTATACATTTAAATACTAACCCGAACCCATACCAACTATATTTAAAGGCATTCTAAGCAATTCATAAAACATTTCCAACAACCCAAATTTTTCTCAAGCTACCCGAAACAAATCTCCCTAAACCGAGACACCCCTTTTCATGCTCCTCATTTCCAAACCATGATTTGTATCCACAATTTATTCTAACAATGCTATGTCATCCATATACCAATTACATTAAATATACAATAGCCTCCAAATCAGTCCGCAACATTTACAACATCAATTTGAGTCAATAAACATTCGGCTTTGCTTTTTTTTTTTTTTTGCATTTCCAACATAAAATTCATAGCGACGACGACCTTAAAACATAAAATAAGCGATATTCATTCGTTCATTGTCATATAATATGACCCATTTCGACCAACACTACACATATACATATATGGATGACTCTCAATCGTTCTTCACCTTATAATGCTCATAATAAATTAACTAGGCATTAATTCATAGTCTCAACACAACACAACACAACACAACACACCCATACCCACACGGCTCAAGCACCACTTACACAATTCACTTCCAACATTCCATATTTCATGATTTTCCTCCATAGGTGACACCTTCAGGAAAACCCAATCGCCAATCTGAAACTCCAAAGGTCGACGACGATTATCTGCGTATGATTTCTGTCGACTCTGGGCTGCTAAATAATCTCTCTCGAATAAGTTTCACCTTGTCCACGGCCTGCTGGACCACATCTGGGCCAAGCAACTCAGTCTCCCCAACATCAAACCAACCGATCGGTGACCTACACTTTCTGCCATATAATGCCTCATAAGACGCCATTTGAATACCGAGTGGTAGTCACATTATAAGAAAATTCAACAAGCGGCAAATGATCCTCCCAAATACCTCTACGAAATCAATAACACGGTGCTCGCAACATATCTTCCAATGTTTGAATAGTGCGCTCGGCCGTCCGTCGGACTGGGATGGAATGTTGACCGAGACTCACCTGCGTCCCCAATCCTACCCGAAAGGATCTCCGAAATTAGCTGTAACTGGCACCTCCGTCGGAGATAATAGATAAAGAGAACTCCGTGAAGTCGCACAATCTCCCCGATATAAAGCCCGGCATAATCCTCGGTGAGTAGGTAGTCCCACCGGAAGAAAAAATGAGATGATTTTGTTAACCGATCAACGATAACCCAAATAGAATCATACCTCCGTGGAGTGCGAGGTAAACCTCCGTAATGAAATCCATATTAATGATCTCCCACTTCCACGTCGGTATCTCCATCTCCCGCAATAGCCCACCCAAGCCTTCGGTGCTCAATCTTAACTTTCTTTGGTATTCGGACACCGAGCGATGAACTTCGCTATATCTCTTTTCATACCATCCCACCAATATAAGCATCTAAGATCATGGTACATCTTCGTCGACCCTAGGTGAACAGAATATCGGGCATAATATGCCTCGCCCATAACCTGTCGCCGCAACCCCGCAACGGTACACACACCGCCCTCGTGAAATAACACTCCATCGGGTGAAATCTCAAACGGAGTCTTCTCCCCGTGCCGGGGCCGCATCTGCGTATCGTGCCGTAAATAGATCCTCATACCGATGCCGCTTGATATCTTGTATAATAGAGGACTCGGAATACCTCGAACAAACCCCAACATTTCCGAGAATCGGCTATACGAACTCCAAGACTAGCCAATCGATGAATCTCGCGAACCATTTCTTTCCTCTCTGATGGCACGTACGCTGGTCGCCCATAGACTTGCGACTAAGTGCATCCGCCACAACATTAGCTTTCCCCGGATGGTAGAGAATATCAACATCATAATCTTTCGTGACTCTAACCACCTCCACTATCGCAAGTTCGACTCCTTCGTTTAAAGATGTACTGAGGCTCTTTTATGATCTTTGTATAAATATCAACGTGAACCCCATATAAATAATGCCTCCACATCTTCAAAGCATGAATAACCGCGGCCAACTCCAAATCGTGAGTAGGATAATTCTTTTCATGTTTTTCGAGTCGCCGAGAAGCATAAGCCATCACTCCGCCGTGCTGCATCAACACACACCCCAAACCAATACCGAGGCATCACAATAAATCACATACCCATCCGGACCCTCGGAAGAGTCGAGACCGAGCCGTAGTCAACTTCTCTTTCAAGAACTAGAGTTACGCTCGCAAGCATCCGACCACCGAAACTTAGCTCCCTTCTCCGAGTCACCTTGTCAAAGGCACCGAAATTGAAGCAAATTTCTCTCTGAACCTCATAATAACCGGCCAAACCAAAGCTACGCACCTCGGTTGGCGTCGTAGGTCGAGGCAATTCTTTACGGCCTCGATCTTCGGGTATCCACCCGACGCCATCGGCTCCGATAATATGTCCCGAAATGCCACCGAAGATAACCGGGGATTCACATTTGGAAAATTTAGCATATAATCTCTCTCGGTGCCGAAGTGTGCCAAGTACCATCCTCAAATGGTCCGTACGCTCGCTTTCCGACCGAGAATAAAACCGAATATCATCGATAAATACGATCACAAACATATCCAAGAACGGTCTGAATACCCGATTCATCGTCCATAAATACTGGCAGGGCATTAGTCGGCCCGAAAGACATAACTCGAATTCATAGTGCCCATATCGGGTCCCGAATGCCGTCTTAGGAATATCGACCTCTCGTACCGTGCCTCGATGATAGCGACCACAGTCTATCTTCGAGAAACACTGGCACCCCGCAACCGATCAAACAAATCATCAATCTTGGGGAGGGGATATTTATTCTTGATGGTTACCTTATTCGACTACAGAATCAATGCACATCCGTAGCGATCCATCCTTCTTTCTCACAAATAATGCGGGCGCTCCCAGTGGTGATGTAATTGGGCCGAATAAAACCGTTCTCCAATAAATCTTTCCTTGTTCTTTCAATTCTTTCAATTACATGAAAAGCCATTACGTACGGAGGAATAGAGATAGGGTCGAGTGTCCGGCGATAAATCAATAGCAAACTCTATCTCCCGCTCGGGAGAGACCACGAAGCTCATGCGGAATACATCTACAAATTCATTAACCACTGACTGACCGGAGAGTCGGTGCCTCACGCTCTAAATCATGAACACGGACCCGGATGATAAATATACCCCTTTCGATCATTTTCCTAGCCTTGAGGTATGAAATAAACTTACCCTCGGCCGATGCTATATTACCTCGCCCTATTCTATAACCGGTTCCCCCGGAACCGGAAATGACTATCTTAACTTTTTGACAATCAACACGGTAGCATAACAAAAAGCTAGCCAATCCATACCCATAATCACGTCGAACTCGATCATATCTAACTACTACCATCGGCCTTAGCAATCGTCGGCAGATAATCACCGAACAATCTCTATAACCGATTGGCTATAACCGAATCCCCTCATCTGTGTAGCTACCTTCAAAAGGCTATCGACTTCGATTCTATCCCAATTTTACTAGCAACAAGTGGAGAAATATACGATAATGTAGAACCGAAGGATCAATCAATGCATATACATCTCGAGAGAAACCAATAATATCGTGACGACATTAGGCGACGCCTCCCGGTCCTCGTCGGACGGCTAATGCATATATGCGGTTCGAAGGACCGTTAGAACCAGAACCCACCACGACCCCGCCGGCCCGTCGATGTTTGGTGTACCCCGCCCCGCGGGCGCATAGCTACCGAGGAAGACGAACCCCCGACCGACCGAGACGGAGCCGAACCGCTCGTACCACCCCAACCGTCTCTCATCTGATGGCCCTGACGGCCGCAAGTAAAGCACGCACCCGTGGCGCGAAAGCACTCTCCAGGGTGCTGTCTCCCACAGTAGGAACACGGAGGTCTGGGTGGTCTCGTCCGACCGTCGGAGCCCTCTCCGTCCAACCGTGAGCACGAAACCTCGAGCTACGGCACCCTCGAATACCCCGCACTTCGATCCTCTCGAAAAAAGCGCGGTGGGTATGCCCCCGTGGGCCGGCCGGGGGAGTGATATCTCGCTTCTCGCTCGCTCGACGAGGGTCGCTCGCTTCTCGAAAATCCCCGAATACCCGGGGACGATCCGGCGCTTCGGGCTAACCCCCGTTATTAACCCCATCGCCCCGCCGCCCTCTCGCGCGTCTACCTCCGCGCCCGGGCGCGGGCCCCGTATACCTGGGTCCATGCCCGTCCGGGTCGCGCGACCAAGCGTGCCTATCAACGAAACACCGATCCGGCCCCCCTCCACCATATACCTGGCAGCATCCCCGGTCACCATGCTAGCTACATACGCGCGCACAGTCCGGCTGCACGAACCGAAACCCTAAGCCGTACTCGAACCGGTCGCCCCGCTGCTTCAATGTGCGAAATCGGTCCCTCGGCTCGCCCTCACCTCCGGAGGCAGAACGTCGAAAAGCCTTCGTAAACTCGCCCATACGGCCGGAGAGGGGCACCCCTCACCTTCCGGATAGCATCCACGACCATACCGCCATTGCTACATCGTGCAACCGGTAGGACACCATCTCAACCGACTTATCTCGGTAGCACTAATCAACCACAGGGTACGCCGCATCCGTTCTGATGAACTCATACGGGTCCTCTCGCGGGCTTTGATCCCGAAGAACTCGGTGGCCCACAGTAGAAAATCACGGGCCCCGTGATCCGCGCCCGTCCGCACGATCCTCCCCGCTCCCCTCGCCCGGGGACCGCCCCCGCTACTAACCGAGTCAATAACCGTATCTGCCTCTCGTTTGTGGTCCCATCACCGCCCCGGCTGGGGGTGCCGGAGGCGGGCACCACCGCGGAGCCGGCGTGGAGCCGCCCGGTCTTTGGCAGCTCGTAGTCGCCACAAATCCCTCCGATACCGGGCGCGCGTGGCGAACCAGCCGTTTGAGACACAATCTCCGGCTCAATCCGAGCACGAGCCCTAGTAGTCATCCCGGCTTGGCCAGTCTCACCGCACGCCGTAGACTTGCCCTTCGGGCAACCGAGGCTCCTTCCTGGAGGCATCGTTGAAAACAGCATTTCGTCGTAAAGGTCATCCTAATAACACGCCTCTAACGCACGATCTATGATCGAAGAAAAGACAACATCCTAAATGTCCCGTAGCTTCCTCGCTATAGATGTGGTGCACAACACATCGATAAACAAGACTCTACTAGACACGATCCGTAGACACTCCGAGGACAAACCGATCGATACCACTTCACGCCGACCCAACCCCGTAGGCCGCGACTAGTGCCCGATCTGGGCACCCAAACACACCTATCAAACGCTATCACAAAATATATCAAACACACCCAAATATATATAACGGCCGACAAGCCGAGTTCCAAATTTATATAATTTCCAAAAAAAAAAAAAAAATCGCGTAGTTTCTTTTTTTTTACGACTATTCAAAATAACCGCCGCGAGAAAATACCAACAAAGGCCACACATGTACGAACAAACATATATACATATGCGGGCCGACCGTCGCCGCGGCGAACGGAATCGCCCCAAACACAACATATACAAACATAACCGTACGGAAGTAGGCACAACCCACAAAACATGTCCACGGACCTCTAACCGTACGTACGAATCATATGACGGACGTGGCCCCGCCGTACCTATGAACAAATATATATACAATGCAATATGCATTTAATATATACCAAAAATATAAGTCTTAATGAGAGAGCACTCCAAATAAAGCAGAAGAGGGTGTCCTAAACAGGTGGATCACCAAGCGTGCGTCCGTACTGCGGGCATGAAACGCGGCCCCGAAGAAAGGGGGTCGGCACGAAAATATGTGCGAGTATGCAAGCGAAAAATGTAATATATAAATCTGGGTCACAATCGAAATAGGGATACAAAAAGTAAATGCATTTCCAAAATATCAAAATGTTACTTCAAAATATGAATCATGCATAGGGCACAGGAAATATGATCGCCCGCCTGTCGATGGCGCCATAACACAAAGATAACACCAGAAAGTTTCAAATCTCCGTATCCCCGTCACATATCATACACATCATATCACCATACACAGCATATCTATCACCAAATATAGTGGAACCCGGCCCTCGAGCTCGGAGCTCGGTGAACCATAAGCACAGCATAACACCGGAGTATAATCAAAACGCGCATGACAACAGAACCGGCCCGGGAACCGGCGAACGATATCATAGTACGCATGAGCGGAGTAGTGAGTAATCATATGCATAAAATCATTATCATAAATCCAAAAGATAAGTAAAATAGTCATATTCGAAATCGGAATAATAATTATTACTTTTTGTTTCAAAAGTTATCGAATTCACATAGAAATTAAAAAGATAAACAAAAGGAAAAGAAAAGATAGATAGATTGACACAAAAATAGGCACAATTAGGCAACCAAGGTTCTTCAATAACCAAGACCTCCTAATTACACTCTAGATAGCACCAACCTCTTAGGATGACCTCAAGGGAATTGAATTCCCAAGCAACCAATCCTCTCACAATCAATAATCAACAAGAGCCTACCAAAGGCCTCTCACAAGTTTCTCTCTCTAGAGATAACCCTAAAAACACTCAAAATATTCATAATTCATCAAAAAGTCCCTAAATGAAATGAAAAGACAAGCTATATATACAAGCTAAGTAAAGAAGACTAATAGGCAATTACAATGCTACCCTTAATGAAGTAAGGGCCTTGTTTGGCTAGTCTTCTTAGTGTAGTCTTCAATTCAAGGATTGGCCTTCAATGGCCAAACACGTCCCTCCTTGCATAGATGGCCCTCTAATCAACCTTGCATGCATGGCCTTCTTGCAATCATAACCCTCCTTGCGCAAAGTAGCCACTTGCACAAATAGCCCTTTGCACAAATAGCCATCTTCCGGCCTTGAATCACCCAAGCTTGCCATCTTGGGACCTCTTAAAGCCTTCCAACCAAGCTATCTCCCATATCTTGAAGGCCATCCTATGTGGACCCCATGATCTTCCAAAGCTTTTTAAGAGGCAAGCCTTGGGACTTGGACTCTTAAAGCCTTCCATCCAAGCTATCTCCCATATCTTGAAGGCCATCCTATGTGGACCTCCCATGATCTTCAAAGACTCCATTTTCATGAAGCTCGATGGAATTGGTCTTGTATCATTCTCCCCTTCTTGAAAAGGATTCGTCCTCGAATCTAAACCTTGCAAAACCATAAAGGAGACAAACAAAAACCAAGTCCTCAACGGATGAGGGTTAGTGTTAGGGTGGACTAACCTACCACCATGCCAAGTAAGAACAAATTTGTGATATAGCCAAGTATCAACCATTTTCAAGCAAAATAAGCTCTCAAGTAGAGCACTAAGAGCTTGGCTAACCAAAAGATTAAGAAATGAGGATATTCTAAAAGAGCCAATGGTGTCAAGACACCAAGTTGGCCGGACATACAAATGATCCTCAATTGCAAAATGATACCATTCACACCAAGTTAAGACTTCACCGGGGTCAAAGGGAAAAGATACCCACATATCACGGGCAAGGTAATAACTGAGTACCCCAATAGGACCCCGCCCTCCATAAGATGCACTCCCAAAAAGATCATGAATGTCATCATATGCAAAAAGATAATAAAGAAAGGTGTCACGCAAAATAACTTCATCTAGGGTGTCCTCAAATGTAGTTTCACTATGAAACTCAAGAGCATGGTCGATACTACTACTATTCGGAACACCTAAGGAAGAATTAGCAATTTGCAGACAAGTTTCACCTTCCTTTTGAACACTTCCCCTCCCAATAAGTGGATCACAATTCCTCAAGGGAGGATCTCCATCATAGGGAAGAGTGTTATCATCCCATAGTGGATTTTCAAATACCATGTAGTCACCAAAAGTGGCCACACTTTCAACATTACAAAACATCCCACTAGGTATTTCACTCTCAATAGTCATGTCATCCTCAAATAAAACATTATCCTTTACAAGAGAATAATCCATGAACAATGAGGAGTCAAAGCATGTCATTTCACTCTCAAAAGAACGAATGTCATCTTTCAATGCATTTTCGTTCACATGACTATCTACATGACACACATCACCACTACAAATTGGAGTCTTATCACGTGACACTAAAGTACGATCAAGAGACTCATTTTGACATGAAACAAACAAGGGTGAGATGTCACATTCTTTCAATTGACCAACTATATCAACATCATCACTAACTAGAGGTACATTAAACACATCACAAAGATCCTCAAGTAGTGAACTATCATTACAAGCAAGTTGATCAATACAAGTTTCAACATGAGTTGGTAGTATGTCAAACTCGCAAGAATTACTAACATGATGACCACATGACATTGTACTACCAATCAATTCACAAGTGTCAACACTAGGTGGACACAAATCGATCTTACAAGAAGAATCAATTTTGTCATCTAAAGGATCAACTAGTGTTTGAGCACCTTCATTCAACAATGCACTATCATTCAAAGCACAAGTGTCAACACTAGGTGGACACAAATCAACCTTACAAGAAGGATCAATTTGGTCATCAATAGGATCAACTAGTGTGGGGACACTTTTAATAATGGCATTACCAATACACGGTAAAGAAGCATTAGGCTTAACGCAAGGTAAACTAACTTTCATACTCGACTTGACATTAAAATCATACGAAGATGTAGGAGTATAAGGATAAGTGATCTTACCTTGGTGTTCATGCAAGCTCCTTTGACCAATGGAAGGAATGGTTGTGGCCGCCGTCCTTGCCTTCAAGCATGGGGTTCTCTCAAAAGAGTTACCCCTCAAAGAGTCATTTCTTCTCACACGTGACTTGGGGTATTGGATTCTCAATATCCTTTTCATGTCCTCCCAAGTCTTGATGGGACTCCTCACTTGTCTCCCACAACATTTCACATTCGCCCAATATTTGACAAGCTTTGAGTCAAAAGTTTGAACGGCTAAGTCCATCTTCATTTCTTGTGAATAGTTGTAGCTAGCGAAGATTTCATCTATTATGGACTCCCATTTCTCATATTCTTCTCCACTAGCTTCCCTAGCCAAGGTAGGCCATTTCACATGGGTATCTCGCACTTTTGCACTTGGACTCATTCTATGAAGCACGTATGGAAATAGAGGTTTCCTCCTTTCATCCACGATATACTTATGCCACTCTTGCTCATATGGGATCTCATGCCTTTGAAACCAAGGGCCACCTAAGCATACGTGACAAGTATCCATTGGAAGCACATCACACCAAACCTCCTCTTGGTACTCACCAAGTGAAATGAATACCATCACTCTCCTATCAACCCAATACCCTCCCTCGTCATAATAAGGATATCGCCTATTCACACAAGGTAGCCTTAACTCTTCAACCGCACGAGGGGTGATGAAATTAGTGTAACAATCGTCATCAAGCACAAGGGTTCCCTCTTTACCACACAGTTTTACCTTGGTCTCCATGAATCGCCTCTTTGGAACCACCTTCCTTTGCATAGGACGACTCCAACTAGTACTCACATTCCCACTCATGCCTCTTGGCTTCGGATAGTAAGCACTCGAGTCATCTTCATCTTCATGATGTATAGCACAAGAATTTTCAGCTTCATTATCTTCACCATACGAATCATAACAAGGGTCTTCTTCATCCCCATCTTTCTCATGAGACACATGAGAACCACTCTCATCATATTCTCCGTCAAAATAGTAATTCTCTCCTTGAACTTCCTCATGATCACCATTTTCCATATAGCCCTCATATTCCCCATCGTCACACTCTTGATAGCTCCCATAGTCCTCCCCTTCATAACTACAACCATCATCATCATAACAATCATAATCGCCACCACATGAATCGGAATCCATGGAGAAGTACCTGCAAAGAACACTTAGCAAACACGTTAGTAGTAAAGAAACCTCACCACACTCGTGTTTACACTCGTTTGTGCTCGGCTAGCACCACTCAAATGAACTCACACACTCTTGCCTTTTACCACTCAAATGGATTGGCCGATGTTGATTCTCGATTGGATTCGGTTGCTTGCAAGGTGCACAATTGCTACTTGAGGTCGGAATGGATTCTTGTTAGACTCGAAGAAAGACGGACGACTCAATTCAATCTAACGGACTTGAACCAAGAAATTAACAACGAAGCAAAAACGAAAGAATTGGCACGAAAGAAATGCGGACACAAGAACTAGCAAACACAAGTAGGAACAACTACTAAATGGCTACTAGTTGAGAGACACAAGAAAATGGAATGCAAAAATCGGGAAAATAATTAAAATTTTGGCCCGGTAGGTGATAACTTGAAAACACAGCCGTGAAGCCCCAATTGATCTAAGGTATCAATTTGAAATAACGGAAATTTTTAAATTTCTATACTTTTTTTTTTTTTTTTTTTTTTTTTTTCCCTACCAAAGGATTAGGGACACAATCCAACAAGCAATCCCAAGAAAATTTTTGGAATTGAAAAGAATTAAGAACGAATCACCTGATCAAAATTGATGAGATTGGACTTACACGACCAAGTAGTGGTGTTTCACGGTCCGTATAAGTTTTCACGGGTCGTATAAGTGGTCGTGCAACAAGGATAACTTGAGGCAGAATATTGGTTTTTAGGGCCAAGTTTCACGAGCGCTCAGGTATAATGTTTCACTTTCCGTATCTTAGGACCAAAATTATATATAATGTTTTTCAGTTTCGGAGTCCGTGGAACCCGTCCGTATCTTAGGACCAAAATTGGGCAAAATCGGTCCAAATAGCTCGCCTTTCACGGACCTAAATTTGAGTTTCACGGACCGTATAATATTTTATGGTCCGTGGAACTCGTCCATATAATATGATCTCGGAAAAACTTCGAGTTGGCTCGGGATTTGTGCACGAATTTCTTAGATTTGCAACCAAACTCTTATGGCCCCACACAACCTAGTATTTTCCTTTTTGGGGTAGAAAACAACTTTTCACAACTTTGGGAAATATATTTTGGATTAAACTCACCCTTTGGTCTTCTTCTTCCTATGAAGATATGAAGATGCTCAAGAACACTCAAGAACAATTCAAAATTTCAACTACCTTCAAATCAACTTGTTTTTCCTTCAAATTTCATATCCAAGCTCCCTTTGATATGGAGAACAAAGCCCACTAATCAATTAACCCCAATTTCAACTCAATCAACAAGACCCACTTCAAGTTCTTCAAGTTTTTCAAAAGCTTCAACTCAAAAATGGTGGATTCTTCAATATTGACTCCAAATGACTTGAAACTTGAAGATTTGAAACCCTAACACTAAGGAACTCAAATCTAATAACAAAACAACAAAACAAACAAAAATAATTTTTTTGGGGTTTTTCAATTTCGAATTTTTTTTTTTTTTTTTTTTTTTTTTTTGTAGAATCAAATCCCAAGCTAGATTTGTTGAAACAAACCTAATTTAGGCTCTGATACTAATTGATACAAGAACGGAAATGCGGAAACGGGAAATTAAAAAGATAAACAAAAGGAAAAGAAAAGATAGATAGATTGACACAAAAATAGGCACAATTAGGCAACCAAGGTTCTTCAATAACCAAGACCTCCTAATTACACTCTAGATAGCACCAACCTCTTAGGATGACCTCAAGGAATTGAATTCCCAAGCAACCAATCCTCTCACAATCAATAATCAACAAGAGCCTACCAAAGGCCTCTCACAAGTTTCTCTCTCTAGAGATAACCCTAAAAACACTCAAAATATTCATAATTCATCAAAAAGTCCCTAAATGAAATGAAAGACAAGCTATATATACAAGCTAAGTAAAGAAGACTAATAGGCAATTACAATGCTACCCTTAATGAAGTAAGGGCCTTGTTTGGCTAGTCTTCTTAGTGTAGTCTTCAATTCAAGGATTGGCCTTCAATGGCCAAACACGTCCCTCCTTGCATAGATGGCCCTCTAATCAACCTTGCATGCATGGCCTTCTTGCAATCATAACCCTCCTTGCGCAATGTAGCCACTTGCACAAATAGCCCTTTGCGCAAATAGCCATCTTCCGACCTTGAATCACCCAAGCTTGCAATTGTAGCCACTTTAAGAGGCAAGCCTTGGGACTTGGACTCTTAAAGCCTTCCATCCAAGCTATCTCCCATATCTTGAAGGCCATCCTATGTGGACCTCCCATGATCTTCAAAGACTCCATTTTCATGAAGCTCGATGGAATTGGTCTTGTGATGGAATTGGTCTTGTATCGAAAACCAAGGTTACTTTACATACCTCAAACGCTCTCCAAAATGATCCAACTCAAGCTAAATCCAACCTATGATTTGGGCTGCCCACGATCTATAAACAAACCATAAAATGCCAAACATTAGCTAGAGACTTTTTTGGCCTTAAATTCCAATTTCACCCTTAATTCTACAGAAATTTGGGCAACATTTCCCCTGTAAATAGGCTACCCCGAGAATTCAACTCGGCCATATCAATCAACAATAACAACAACAACCAACCTAACAACATCAACAACCAATCCGAAAGACAAAAATAACAATAATAGCTTTCTTTTTCCATTATTCAACAACTTACATAAATTCAATTCGAAGACTAAAATTCAAGCCAACGTCGACGCTTATACATTCACATACTAACCCGAACCCATACCAACAATATTTAAAGGCATTCTAAGCAATTCATACGACATTTCCAACAACCCAAATTTTTCTCAAGCTACCCGAAAACAGCCCCTAAACCGAGACACCCCTTTTTCATGCTCCTCATTTCCAAACCATGATTTGTATCCACAATTTATTCTAACAATGCTATGTCATCCATATACCAATTACATTAAATATACAATAGCCTCCAAATCAGTCCGCAACATTTACAACATCAATTTGAGTCAATAAACATTCATTTCCAACATAAATTAAAACATTAAGCGATATTCATTCGTTCATTGTCATATAATATGACCCATTTCGACCAACACTACACATATACATATATGGAGGATTCTCAATCGTTCTTCACCTTACAATGCTCATAATAAATTAACTAGGCATTAATTCATAGTCTCAACATAACACAACACACCCATACCCACGGGTAAAGCACCACTTACACAATTCACTTCCAACATTCCATATTTCATGATTTTCCTCCATTATAACATACTACAACAAGCATACAACCTTCATAACACAAAAACAAGATCAAAACGCCTTACCTTTCTTTCTTCAATTTCCAAATAGCCTAGGGTTTCCCAAGATGAAAAATAATGGGTTGATCGCTCCAACGATATATATATATATATATATATATATATATATATATATATATATATATATATATATATGGAGGAGCTAAAAATGGGGGTTGATTTTTGGAGCTGCTAGCCGAGAGCCTCCTTGTGGAGAGCTTCAATCCTCTTTTTTTTTCTAAGTGTTAAAATGAGAGAGAATGACTAGTGGTCATCTTTTTAAGTTAGCAAGACTTGGTCAAGGTCCCTTGGCCCACATTAATGTGTTGTTCCAATTAAAATTGAACACCATTTGTGTGGGCCAACACCCATTTGCACGGCTACACATGGAAATTGTGGATGATTTTCAACTTCAATTTTATCACTTTTGGTCCCAAATTTTCCTAATTGTTCCATACCAACAAATTCATGCACAACTTATATCTCAAAATAAAATCAAAGGTCAAAAAATCCCGACTTTGTATCCCGAAATAGTTTTGTCCTTAACTTATCATAATTAATCCGGATTGTTCCAATGTACAAAAATACGGGTTCTAACAAACTAAGTTCTTTTCAAAAATTGATCTGAGGTCTGGGTATCACCAATTGAAGATAAGGAAAAGGATACCCCAAAAATCACTTTCTGTACTCGTTATGGGAACTTTGAGTTTTTAGTGATGTCCTTTGGGTTGACTAATGCGCCTGCTGAATTTATGGATTTGATGAATCATGTGTTAAGCCTTATCTAGACTGCTTCATTATTGTGTTCATTGATGATATTTTGGTGTATTCTAAAAGTCATGAGGATAAAAAATCACTGGAGGATAACTTTAACAACACTTGAGGAGAACAGGCTTTATGCAAAATTCTCTAAATGTGAATTACGGCTTGAGTACTCCGTGGCTTTTTTGGGTCCGATGGTGGTGACCGGTGACGGCATTAAAGTAGACCGAGGCAAAATTTCAGCGGTTAAGGATTGGCCTAGACCCACTAGTGCAACGAAAATTCGTAGTTTCTTGGGTTTGGCAAATTACTACAGAAAGTTCGTGAAGGTTTTTCATCTATTGCCTCGCCATTGACTAAGTTGACGCGAAGAAAACATGTGCTAAGTTTCGGTGGTCCGAAGCTTAGATGAAAAGAGTTTCCAAAGCAAAGGCTAGATTGACTGGGCTCCTATTTTGACTTTACCTTCGGGGTCCGGCGGATACGTGGTGTATTGCGATGCTTCTAGAATTGGTTTGGGTTGCGTGTTAATGCAAAATGGCAAGGTGATTGCTTATGCTTCGCGGCGCTGAAAAAGCATGGGAAGAAAATAATCATGACTTGGAGTTGGCTGTTGTGGTTTTTGCTTTGAAAATTCGGCATCATTATTTGTATGGTGAGCATTGCGATGTTTTTACTGATCACAAGAGTCTACAATATATCTTCAAATAGTGAGAGTTGAATCTCAAATAGAGGAGGTGGTTGGAGTTGTTGAAAGATTATGTCTTAAACATTTTGTATCATCCTGGTAAGGCTAATGTGGTTGCTGATGCTTTGAGTAGGAAGTCTATGGGCACGTTAGCTTATTTGCGTGCACATGACATTCCCATGGGGAGGGAAATTCGAAGACTTACTAGTCTTGTGGTCAGACTTGATAAAACCGAAGATGGGAAGTTATGGGGAATCACGCCATCACGGTATAAATTGCTTGGTGGAAAGGATAAAATCCAAGCAATATGATGATGAACTTTTGGCAACATGTATAGGGATGGAGTGGAAAGGGGCAGTACACTATCATTTACTATTGGTACAATGAACCATGGTGATAGTGTTTTTTCAGGATTGCAAGGACGATTGTGTGTTCATGTTGATGGTCTTCGACAAGAACTAATGATGGAAGCTCATAGTTCAAGTATTCATGGGGATCCACCAAAATATATAAGGACTTAAAGCAGCACTATTGGTGGAGAAGCATGAAGGTCAATATTTCTAAATTTGTGGCTAAGTGTTTGAATTGTCAACAGGTGAAGGCTGAACATCAAAGACCTGGTGGTCTAGCTCAGAATATCGAGATTCTACAGTGGAAGTGGGAGGTGATCAATGTGGATTTTGTTGTGGGTTTACCCCGCACAAAGGCCAAATTTGATTCGATTTGGGTGATCGTGGATAGACTCACAAAGTCTGCCCATTTTCTCCCAGTGAGGATGCCATATACCGTGGCGGATCATAAGTTATATCTAAAGGAGATAGTTAGATTGCATGGTGTTCCGACATCGATAATATCTCTACATAGGTATGCAATTGCTCGCTCACTTTTAAATCCTTTCGGGAAGGTTTGGGTAATCTAGAGTGAATTTGAGTACCGCTTTTCATCCTCAAACCGATGTTAGCAAATGATGAGAGGACCATTTAGACTTTCGAGGATATTTTGCGTGCTTGTGTAATTAATTTTGGAGGAAGTTGGGATGAACACTTACCTTCTGTGGAAATTCGCTTACAACAATATATATCAAGCGAGTATTTAGATGGCTCCTTATGAGGCTCTTTATGAGAGGCATTGCGCGCAGATCTCCAATTGGGTGGTTTGAGCCCACCGAAGTAGAATTATTGGGTCTAGTGCGATTCGCGCACCATGAGGCGATTGAAAAGGTAAATCTTATTGTGTGCGACCGAAGACCGCTCGTAATAGACAAAAGTCTTATACGAGCGATAATATATAGGAATTGGAATTTGCTATTTCACAAGGTTTTCTTGAAAGTTTCACAAATGAAAGGAGTAATGCATTTTGGCATAAAGGTCAAGCTCGGACTTAGACGAATTTACATTGGTCCTTATGAGATTACTAGAAGAGTTGGGAAGGTAGCTTTTTATAAGTTGAGATTCATATAGCAGATATCCATAGTTCATCCGGTGTTTCACATTTCGATGTTGAGGTTGTATAAACCTCGACGCTTCTCATGTGTTGAACTATGAAGAGGTTAATATTGATGAATCCTTGTCTTATGAAGAAGAACCAGACATGATTTTGGATCGACATAATTAGAAGGTTGAGAAAAAAGGATGTTGTGTCGGTTAAAGTGTTGTGGCGAAATCATAACATGGGAAGCTACTGGGAAACTAAGAGGACATAAAGAAGAGATATCCTCACTTGTTCCCTATTTCAGGTATAGGTTATGTTTTGAGCTATTCGTTCACAAGGTGATTGTGTGGTTAAAATTCGTAGTGGTTAATGACCTTCCTAGAATACGATTCTCATTCGAGGACGAACGATCTTTAGAGGGGGATAATGTGACACCTCGTAAACTTGAACTAGGCGTGAATGTGTAAAAATCTAGTATTAAGATAATATTATATCAATATGAATCCATTCTTGATGAATTCGGGTGGAAGATGGTCGTTTTGAAGTCAAACCAACTAGTGAAGTTCTTAAGGCCTCTTAAATTCGCCTAAGTTTTGGTTGGTCAGTCTTAAACGGGCGATGTTCATAAAAATGTGTTGCGAATTTGGAAAATCTTCCTGGATGAAAGTTGTAAATCTTTGACATAGCTTTCCAACGGTAGGTTACCCAGCCCAAGCAAAATTATGTACAAAAGGTTTTGCCCGTTTGAATATAAGCGCAACTTCGGCGGAAATTTGACAACGTGCTACATATGAGACGTTACGGACCGTAACATGTTACAAGCCGTAACATGGAACCGTAATCAATACTCAAAAATCACCGAATACTCTCTGGAAATTTCCACTAAAGGACGGTCCAAAGACCGGTCCGTCCTTCGAGGGCGTCCTTTGGCCCATTTTCACCAGAAAAATATAAATAAGACACTTGTTTTGTTTATTCCTCCACTTTCTAAACAACCCTAAGGACGAAAATCATTCCTCCAAGTCTTCAAATCAAAGGTAAGAACATCCTTAACATTACTAATTCATTCTAACATCAAACCCATGATTCTAAACATGATTCTTATGACCAAAACCTAGGGTTTGCAACATAAACATAATTCTTCCCAAAGTGATTCCAGCTAGGGTTTAGGTGTTCTTCATTAGAAAAGTGAATTGTTAAAACTTGTTTAACAAATTAGCGTATGTCTCTCTTTTAAAAACTTATTTTGAATGAAAATCACTTTTTGAAACTATTGTTGGAAGTATAAATTTTATTCAAGATTCTTTAATGAATGAAAGGAAAAGTAATCTTTTCATGTTTCTTGAACCCTAATTCATGTCTAAATGGTGGTTAATGTGTGTGAGGGGACAAACACACATTAAACCTAGATTGTAACACACCCTATATATGTAAAAGATATCATGAATGTTTTCCTCTATGGGAGATGCTTAATAATGATGGTTAAGAGTTGGTAATGACATTCTTATTGATGAATTGAGACATGGAAATCTTTTGTAAAGGAGTTATACGTTTACAAAACATTGATTGGAATGACTTATTCGTTCCATATGGCAAAATGAACTTTAATTTTATTGATGGTATGACTATTTTGATATAAATTGTGAATCAGCTTCTATGCCATGGACTTCGTTGTGGTTTTTGCCTTGCTATTCGGGAGGAAGAGTAGCCACTATGGATCCTAGTGCATTAATTGCCTTTCCATTCGGGAGGAAGAGTGGCCACTTCCGGGTTCGCTACTTGGGGTGTGTTAATGGCCTTATACCATTAGCTCGAGAGAGAGAGAGTAGCCACCGTGAATCCCTATTTCGGTGTATTGCGCAGTGTTGTTGATATTAAGTTGGGCTTACATGGGCGATTGTGATATACATCTTTATTATGGAATTGGTATTTATACCTGATTGATTTAAAGCATAATTGAAACAAGGATTTTGAAACGGCTTTGTAAACATATTTAACAAATCATATTAAGAAGCTCAAATGGAATAAGAGTTTTACACTATCTTTTGAGTCGATTTCTTTATGTATCATTATATTTTATTTTCATATTACATTGTCCCCGAGGTTTCAAATCTCCGTAACCCGACACACTCCAAGTACATCTAACACCATAATCACGTTTTTGATAACACCATGTTAGGGTCCCCGGAGAAGAGAACTCGGTGAACCATAACACAAACGCTTAAAGGATTTGCATAGTTGTACGACGACATAACCGAGCCCACACTTCATTCGAATGATACACCTCTCTTTAGTTGTTTGTAACCATATGCATTTTATTACAAACTCGATGAGATCAAACTATTATACATCGGGGTTTATCTTGGAATACTCCAGTTCTTTCAAAGTCATTCTTGTGGTAGTTTTTGAGTTATCATTTAACTCTCGAGCACGTTATTATTGGATGAATAAAGACATCCGCTATTTAATTCATATATTTATGATTTGTTGGGCGACATTTATTTTATAAAGTTACGGTCGTTCGGTTAGGTGAATGTTGAACTTTGGAATTCTTTTATCCAACATTAGTTTTCAATCTTCAAAGGGTACAAGGACCATAATTTGACTCGAATTAAGGCTACAAACATCAAGGAGTGAATAAGGATTCTGGGGCGTGACACAATACATATGAATATGTATGTGTTATATCCTCGTATTTCGTACATTGGGACAATCCGGTTAACTATGATAAGTTAGGGACAAAGCCATTCCGGGATGCAAAGTCGGGATTTTTGACCTTCGATTTTGTTTTGAGACATAATGTGTTCATGAATTGTCGGCATGGAACATTTAGGGAAAATTTGAGACCAAAAGTGGAATAATTGAAAGTTGGGAATTATTGAATTTTTTGGCCCTTGGCCGTGTGGTGTGGAGATGGTGCCCACACATTTTGTGTAAAATTTAATTGGTCCAACCCATGTGTGGGCCATGGACACTTGGATGATTCATCTAGGAGCTTAAAAGATGACTAAGTGTTCATTTTTCCTCATTTTACACTTAGAAAAAAAGAGAGAACTTGAAGAACAATAGCTTCAACCATTCGGCCAAACCCAAGGAAAAACCAAGTCCAAATTGAGCCATCCCAAAAATATTTCTTTGATGCAAATCCACTAATTGGAGGTCCCTAAGTAACGTGGAAGTGTTGTTTGGGTCACCAAACCATCCGTTTTGTAAATCGCAAACCCTAGCCTATTTGTGAAGTTGAAGAAGAAAGGTAAGATTTAATCTTGTTTTATGTGTTATGAATGATGTGTGCATGTTGTAGTAGATGAAAATGGATGAAATTCATGGAAATATTGCATGTAGAGTGGAGCCGTGTGCATGGTGTGTGTGACCGTGTGTGTGTGTTGTTGTGTTACATTGAAGTAATGAATTAAAGTCTATTTAGCATGTTGTGATTGTTGTAGAGTGGAGAAAAGAATGAGAATCATCAACATATGTATGTGGGAGGTGTTGGCCGAATATAGGCCATTTGTGTGACAAGAAATGAAATAATGTTAATTAGTATTTTGATTGTTGTCGTTATAGATTCTATGTTGACGATAAGAGTTTAATAACTCAAATTGATATTGTAAATGTTGCGGGCTGATTTTGAGGTTAGTGTACATTTGATGTAAACCGTATATTTATAAGAATAACATTGTTAAAATGTGAATTGTTGGTGTAAATCATGATTCGGAAGTTAGGAGTGTGTCATGGATGTTGTTCCTCGGGTTTGGACGGTTTCGGGTGGATTGGAGTGGTATTTGGGAAGGTTGAAATATTGTGTGAATTGTTTACAATGTTCTTGAATATTGTTGGTATGGGTTCGGACTAGTATTGGAATGTATGAGCGTTGATGTTGGCTTGAATGTAAGCCGTTGAATGAATATTATGAATGTTGTTGGATTATGTAGAAAGAGTATTTAATGTTAGAATGCGTTTTAAATTGATTATTGATGTTGCTAGTTTGGTTGTTGTGTTGTTGTTGATGAATTTGGCCGAGTTGAATTCTCGGGGTTGTGCATTTACGGGGAAATCTTTGCCCAAATTTTTGTGGAATTTATGTGCTAGTTTGGAAATGAACTCCAAAATGTCTATAGTAACGTTGGTATTTAATGATATTGTGTAGATTTTGGAGAGCCCGAGGTTTGAGTTTGGAGTGACTTGGAGAGCGGACGAGGTATGTGAAGCTTATCCTTCTTTCCTTTTGGCATGTCCTAGACGCAAGTAAGTTGTGATACGTTATGAGCCTTGGGGGTAATCCTATTCTTAAAAATCCGAGCATGTTTATGATTCATATTTGCTTCTTGATATTGGCATCCTTAATATGGTCAAGCTATAGACCGTATGTCTTCGATACGATTGGATTCGAAATGCTATGTATACGGTTTGTTCCGAAAGGATCTTATGCCCACAAATATCCGTAACTTTCCTGGAAACACCCGATTACTTTGATAAGCTCGTAAATGATTCTTATTTGTTTCTTGATATTTGTATTCATAATGTAGTCGAACTATGGTCTTTATGTCTTTTGTATGACTAAATTTCAAAAGTTGCATAAAAAGTTTCGTTTTCAAAAAAAGTTTTGCTCCTAAACGATTCTGTAACTACGAACGACCGTAACTTTCAAGAAAGGGCTCGGATCGCTTCGATATCTTCGCAAATGATTTCATGACGTATAATGACCTTAATTTTCATAGGCGGGCCCTTGATTGGGTTGACGCTCGTCCGTGGGTCCCGCGACTTTCTTCTGTATAGTTCTGATGGTTTTTGAAAGAACTTAATATGACTACCTTTCCGACCCCCGAGTATGATTATATATTTATCGATTGAGTTTGAAATAAGGATTTTTATGTAAGTGATTTTGATACGTGACTATGGTTTCTGAAGTTCGATTTGATATGTTCCCGAGTGCTATTCGGAAGAAAATCTTATTTGACTACTGTTTGGGCTTATAAATGATGGTTCGTTTTGATTAACCTATTAAGTCTTTGGAATTGCTTTAGACTGTATTTGGTTACTCATGATTCTGTTCGTGTATTCTGTTGTTACATTTTTCGCCAAGTCCCGGGCCGGTTATGTTATCGGGCGCACTATGCTGTATTCTGAAGTATGACGTGTATTCCGGAGTATGATGTGTTCGGTTCGCCGAGCCCCTTTTGGCCGGAAACCGTGTATGTATTATGGTGTTATGATGTGTCCGGTATGCCGAGCCCCTTTCGGCCGGGTACTGTGTATATATGCTACGTTATATGTTACATGTACGGAATATGATCGCTGGAATCGGAAGCGGTGGTGGGGCAAACCCAATGGTGATGTAACATTCCACACTGGTTTAGGCCAATCCCACATTGGTTTAGGCCAATCCCACATCGGTTAATGGCATCTCATATGATCGGTTATGGTGTTATGATGTGTTACGGTATGTATATGATGATCATTATATTTGTCTTCTGTACCTCATATGTATGATTTGTATGTCAGACGCAAGCACTTTGGTATTTCGGTTATTATGCCTGCTTTCTGTACCCCCTACTTCGATTATGATCTCATTTTCCGTATTTCATGCTTTGCATACTCAGTACATATTCCGTACTGACCCCCTATCTTCGGGGGCTGCGTTCATGCCTGCAGGTACAGACGCACAGTTCGGTGATCCGCCAGTCTAGGACACCTATTCTGCTGTTGGAGAGCTCCCTTTATTCCGGAGCCTACATTTTGGTATATATTCTTCCGTTGTATACGTATCTATGTATTCAGGGGTACGGCGGGGCCCTGTCCCGTCATATGATTCTGTTGTTCTGTTTAGAGGTCTGTAGACATAGATGTGGGTTATGTATAGTTGTGTTCAGATGCATTGGGCGAGTTGTGTTTGGGCGGCCCATCCGCCGTAGCAGCCTTGTCGGCTGCGTGTATGTATGCTTTGATACGTTATGTATATTATGATAGCCTTGCCGGCTTCTGTGCAGTATATATGCTTGTATGCGTTAGCTTGGAGCTCGTCTGATATTTATAAACGTATGAGTCGTTTGTATGCCGGATCTGGTTAATGAGCGCGTATAGGTGCCCAGCTCGGGCACTAGTCACGGCCTACGGGGTTGGGCCGTGACATAGAGTTACCCCGAGGCTCGGATCTTAGCCTACTTACAACTAAGACATGCCAAAAGAAAGAAAAGGTAGGCTTTACATACCTCGTCCGCTCTCAAAGCTAATCCAAACTCAAACCTCGGGCTCCCCAAGATCTACAAATACGTCATAATATGCCAAACATTAGCTATAGACATTTAGGAATTCATTTCCCAAACTAACACTTAATTCTACGGAAATTTGGGCAGCATTTCCCCTGTAAATACAATAACCCCGAGAATCCAACTCGGCCAAATTCATCAACAACAACACCAACAACCAAACTAGCTGTCACGACCCAACCCCGTAGGCCGCGACTAGTGCCCGAATTGGGCACCCAAACACATTCATAAATCCGAATCGCAAACAGATGGTATACAGACATAAATATCAGACGCTGTCTCAAAATATATCAAACTGTCGCAAACGCATCTCAAACACAGCCGTATATATATCAAAGCCGACAAGGCTATCAAATGGCGCAACGGCCCAAAAACATATACAAATGCAAGCCGACAAGGCTGCCACGGCGAATGGGATCGCCCCAAACACAACATATACAAACACACCTGTACAGAAAGGCCTGACCCACATATATGTCCACAGACCTCTAAACAGACAAACGGAATCATATGACGGGACAGGGCCCCGCCGTACCCCTGAACAAATGTATACAAATGCAACGGACGAATATATACCAAAAGTAGGCTCCGAAATAAGGGGAAGCACTCCAAATAGCAGAAAAGGGTGTCCTAAACCGGCGGATCACCACGGCGGCGTCTGTACCTGCGGGCATGAAACGCAGCCCCCGAAGAAAGGGGGTCAGTACGAAATATGTACTGAGTATGCAAAGCAGAAGGTACAGTAATAAATCTGAGTAATAATCGAAACAAAAGTATGGAAAGTAGTACATATCCAAAAATATCAAAATGTTTATTTCCAAAATACGAATCATGCATAGGGCACAGAAAATATGGTCGCCCGCCCGTCGATGGCGCCATAACACAAAGATAACACCGAAAGTTTCAAATCTCCGTATCCCCGTCACACATCATACACAGCATAACGCCATACACAAAGATAACGCCAAATATAAGTGGAACCCGGCCCTCGAGCGAGGAACTCGGTGAACCATAAACACAACATAACACCGAAGTATATCATAATGCGCACGACAACAGAACCGGCTCGGGACTCGGCGAAAGATATAACAGAATGCACGAGCGGAGTCGTGAGTAATCATATGCATAAAATTATTGTTGTATATCCAAAAGATAAGTAAAATAGTCATATTTGAAATCGGAATAATAATTACAACATATTCTTTAAGAGTCGTCGAAATTACATAAAGGAACGTTGCGGGACCCACGGACGAGTGTAGACCCGAGCTGGGCCCGCCTATGGAAAACATACTCATCCTACATCATACAACCTTCTACGAAAATATCGAAGTAATCCGAGCTTTTCCGTGAAAGTTATGGGCGTTTATAGTTTTAGAATCGTTAAGAATAGACTCTTTTAAAAACCAAACTTTCATGCAAACTTGGCAAATTAATAATTCCAAGGACATAAAGATCAATATTTCATCACATTAACATATGAATATCAAGAAACAAATGCGTATCATAGACATGCTCGGATTGCGAGAATAGAGTTTCCTCGAGGCTCGTGTCATAGCCTATTTTAACTAGGGCATGCCAAAGAAGGAAGGTTGAGCTTTACATACCTCGTACGCACTCAACGCTAGCTCAATACTCAAGATAAATCCGGCCTACGTCTCGGGCTGCCCAAGGTCTACAAATGAATCGTAACATGCCAAACATTAGATAAGGACGTTTAGGCATTTAATTCCAAATTTGCCCTTAATTCTACAGAAATTTGGGCAGCATTTCCCCTGCAAATAGGCCACCCCGAGAATTTAACTCGGCCAAAACAATCAACAACAACAACGACAACCAACCTAGCAACATTAATAATCAATCCGAAAGGCAATACAACAATAATAACTCTCTTTTCCATCATTCAACAACATTCATAAATTCAATTCAACGGCTTACCTTCAAGCCAACATCGACGCTTATACATTCCAATACCAATCCGAATCCATACTAACAACATTCAAGAACATTTTGAACAATTCATACAATATTTCCAACAATCCAACGATGGCTCCAATTTACCCGAAACTGTCTCCAACCCGAGAACACAACTATAATCCATTTCTAACTTCCGAATCATGATTTGCATCAACAATCCATACTATAACGATATCATTCTCATAAATATAAAAATCACATCAAATACACAATAATCTTCAAATCAGCCCATACAATTACAACATCAATCTAGAGTCATTAAAAGCTCATTTCCAACATAGAATTCATAACGGCGATGACTAAAACATTAATCGATATTAACCCATTCTTTGTCATATACCATGACCCATTTTCGGCCAACACAACATATATACATATTGATGATTCTCATTCATTCTTCACCCTACAATGATCATAACATACTAACTAGACCTTAATTCATCACTCAAACATAACACAACACACCCACACTTCACACGCCCAACCCTCATACACATGGCCTCAATTCCAACTTACTATATTTCATGAATTTCCTTCATTTTAGCATACTACAATATACATACAACCTTTATAACACATAAAACATAATCAAATCTTACCTTTCTTCCTTCAACCTCACAATAGGCTAGGGTTTGCGATAATGAAAACTAGCGGGTTGATCGCTCCAACAACGCTTCCACGCTACTTAGGGACCTCAAAATAGTGGGTTTGCATCAACAAAATAATTTTAGAAGGACTTGAATGAAAGTTGGTTTTCCTCCCTCTTTGGCCGAGAGCCTCACTTCTCTTCACTTCTTGTTCTTATTTTTTTTTCTAAGTGTGGGAATGATAAGGATGACTAGTTGGTCATCTTTTGTACCAAGGCAAGACTTGTATAAGTGTCTCTTGGCCCACACTATGTGTTGGAGCAATAGAAATTTAACACAAAATGGGTGGGCCAAGTCCTACACTCCACGGCCAAAGCATGCAAAAATGCATGATTTTCAAGTTCCACTAATTCCAATTTTGGTCCCAAATTTTCCTAAGTGTTCCATACCAACAAATTCATGCACAACTTATGTCTCAAAATAAAATCGAAGGTCAAAAGTCTCGACTTTGTATACCGAAATGGTTTGGTCCCTAACTTGCATAGTTAATCCGAGTTGTCTCAATGTACGAAAATACGGGATATAACATCCTCCCCCCCTTTAGAACATTCGTCCTCGAATGTTAAATCAACCTTACAGGTCATACAAACAATTTGGGGGAGTTTCCTTTTTCAATTATCACAACAATTCATTGATCAACAATCTATCAAACAACATAGTCGAGTAAAGAATTTGGATTACCTGTAGGCCCTGAAAATAAATGAGGATACTTCTTCTTCATCTGTTCCTCAGCTTCCCAGGTCATCTCTTCACGATTATTGTTTCGCCACAACACTTTAACAGAAGCCACATCTTTATTCCGCAACTTTCTTACCTGACGATCCAATATGGCTATAGGCTGCTCTTCATAAGATAGCTCTTCTGTGACCTGGATATCATCTACAGGAAAGATTCTGGAAGGGTCACCAATACATTTACAAAGCATAGAAACATGAAATACCGGGTGTACCGCTTCCAAATCAGCTGGCAGATCTAACTCGTAGGCAACCTTGCCTATTTTACGAATGATCTGATAAGGCCCAATATATCTCGGACTGAGCTTCCCTTTCTTGCCGAATCTCATAACACCTTTCATAGGTGACACTTTCAGGAAAACCCAATCACCAATACGAAACTCTAAATGTCGACGGCGATTATCCGCATATGATTTCCGTCGACTCGGGCCGCTAACAACCTCTCCCGAATGAGTTTCACCCTTATCCACCGCCCGCCGGACCACACGGGCCAATCAACTCAGTCTCCCCAACATCAAACCAACCGATCGGTGACCTACACTTTTTGCCATACAACGCCTCGTACGGTGCCATCTGAATACTGGAGTGGTAGCTGTTATTATAAGCAAATTCAACAAGCGGCAAATGGTCATCCCGCCTACCTCTGAAATCAATAACACAGCCCGCAACATATCTTCTAATGTCCGAATAGTACGGCTTTTGTCCGTCCGCTTCTGACCGGGGATGGAATGTCAGACCGAGACTCACCTACGTCCCCAATCCTCGTCGAAAGGGATCTCCCGTAAAATTAGTCAGTGAAATGGGCACCTCTATCGGGGAGATAATAGATATAGGAACTCCGTGAAGTCGCACAATCTCTTTAATATATAGCCCGGCATAATCCTCGACCGAGTAGGTAGTCCCGGAAGAAAATGGGCTGATTTTGTCGGCCGATCAACAATAACCCAAATGGAATCATACCTCCGTGGAGTGCGAGGTAAACCCGTAATAAAATCCATATTAATGATCTCCCACTTCCACGACGGTATCTCCATCTGTCGCAATAGCCCACCGAGCTTCGATGCTCGATCTTAACCCGCGATAATTCGGACACCGAGCGACGAACTCTCGCTTATGTCTCTTTTCATACCATCCCACCAATATAAGCATCCGAGATCATGGTACATCTTCGTCGACCCCGGGTGAACAATAACGGGCATAATGTGCCTCGCCCATAACCCCTGTCGCCCGCGCCCCGCAACGTCGGTACACACATACGCCCTCGTGCAATAGTACTCCATCGATGCAAGCTCGAACGAGGGTCTTTTCCTTCTCAAGGGCGGTGTCCCCGTACCGTGCCGAATAGATCCTCATACCGATCCGCTTAATATCTTCTGTAATAGAGGATTCCGCAATACCTCGAACCGAAACCCCAACATCTCCAGAATCAGCTAAACGAACTCCAAGACTAGCCAACTGATAGATCTTGCGAACCATTTCTTTCCTCTCTGATGGAACGTCTGCTAGGCTACCCATAGACTTGCGACTAAGTGCATCTGCCACAACATTAGCTTTCCCCGGATGGTAGAGAATATCAACATCATAATCTTTCGACAACTCTAACCATCTCCGCTGCCGCAAGTTCAACTCCTTTTGTTTAAAGATGTATTGGAGGCTCTTATGATCTATATAAATATCAACGTGACCACCATATAAATAATGTCTCCAATTCTTCAAAGCATGAATAATCGCGGCCAGCTCCAAATCGTGAGTAGGATAATTTTTCTCGTGTTTCCTGAGCTGTCGGGAAGCATAAGCTATCACCCTACCGTGCTGCATCAACACACACCCCAAACCAATACCAGAGGCATCACAATAAATCACATACCCCTCTGGACCCTCGGGAAGAGTCAGGACTGGAGCTGTAGTCAACTTCTCTTTCAGCAACTGGAAGCTACGCTCGCAAGCATCGGACCACTGAAACTTAGCTCCCTTCTGAGTCAGCCTTGTCAAAGGCCGAAATCGAAGCAAATTTCTCTACGAATCTCCCCGTAATAACCGGCCGATCCCGAAAGCTACGCACCTCCGCGCGGCGTCGTAGGTCTAGGCCAATTCTTTACGGCCTCAATCTTCCGGGTATCCACCGGATACCATCGACCCCCAATAATATGTCCCGAAATACCACCGAAGTCGGCCGTAATTCACACTTAGAAAATTTAGCATACGAAGCCTTCGGTGCCGAAGTGTGCCAAGTACCGTCCTCAAATGGTCCGCATGCTCGCTTCTCGACCGAGAATAAACCCGAATATCATCGATAAATACGATCACAAACATATCCAAGAACGGTCCGAATACCCGATTCATCGTGTCCATAAATACAAACAATGGCATTTGTCGGCCCAAAAGACATCACTCGAATTCATAGGCCCATATCGGGTCCCGACGTCGTCTTGGGAATAGCGCCTCTCGTACCCGTGCCCGATGATAGCTCGACCGCGAGTCCATCTTCGAGAAACACTGCACCCCGCAACCGATCAAACAAATCATCAATCCTGGGGAGGGGTATTTATTCTTGATGGTTACCTTATTCGAGTACGCCGTAATCAATGCATATCCGCGGCGATCCATCCTTCTTTCTCACAAACAATACCCCGCGCTCCCCCGGTTATGTAGAACCGGGATCAATCGCTGCATACACATCTCGAGAGAAAACCGAAGAATATACCCGCGACGACATTAGGTGACGCCTCCCGGTCTGTCGGTTGGCTAATGCATAAATGCGGTTCGAAGGACCGCTAGAACCAGAACTCTACCACGACCCCCGGCCCGGCCGATGCTCGGCGTGCCTCGCCCCGCGGGGCGCATAGATGCCGAGGATGAAGATGAACCACCGGGCCGACCCGGTGACCGATTCGCGCCGTTTCGCACCACCTCTAACCGGACAATCTCTCATCGGCCACGACGCCGCAAGTAAAGCACGCACCGGTGGCACGAAAACACTCTCCCGTGGCCGTTCCCACGGTGGGAACACGGAGGTCCGGTGGTCTCATCGACCCCTGTTGGAACCTCTCCGTCCAACCGTGAGCTCGAAAACCCGGAGCTCCGGCACCCCCCCGAATAACCCGCACCCCCGATCTCCGGCCGTAACCGGCGGGGGTGTGCGCCGTGCCGATCGGGAGGATATCTCGCTTGCCGTCGCCGAGGTCGCCGCCTTGAAAATCCCCGAATATCCAAATGATCTCGCCCTTGGCCGGCCCTCGTCATCAACCCTATCAGCCGGCGCCTCTCGCGTCGTCCTCCATGCCCGGGCATGGGCTCCGTACGGGCCATATCCATACCGATCCGGGGCCGCCATCACCAAGCACCGCCAACGAAGTACCGGGTCCTCACCCCCACCATATATCGGTGCATCCGGTCACCACAGCCGCAAGAACATATGTAGGTGCATATCTTCGGCCAGCCGAATCGAACCCCCAACCGTACTCCCGGATCGGCTCGCCCTCTCGCTTTTGGTCAAATGGAATCCGTCTACCCCCGGCTCACCTCACGCCCTCCCGTGAGGCGAAAATAGGCCAGAAAGCCCCGAACCGCCCATACGGCCGGAGGGGCACCCTCGCCTCCTCGGGACGCATCCACGACTCATACCGGCCAGTTAAGTCACACATCGTGCAACCGGTATGACGCCATCTCAACCGACTGTCTCGGAAGCACTAATCAATCGCGAGGTACGCCGCATCCGTCGGATGAACTCGTGAGGGGCCACACATTCTGCTTATTACGGAGTGCTCCTTCGATCCGGGCCCGCATGTTGGTACATATCTTTTTGTGATGTATATGCTTTTGCACATTTGATTATTTGGGGCACGGCGGGGCCCGTCCCGTCATATGATGTTTGTTTCGATTTGTAGAGGCCTGTAGTCATATTTGTGGGTCGTGGGTCCTATGTATGTTCGATTTGTTTATGATTTGCATCTGAATGCGGTCCCGTTTGTTATGGTGGCCATAACGGCCCTCATGTTTGTATATGTGCATATATGTCCGGCGATGTATATTCCGCCGCCCTCTGACTTTGATGTGACACTTTTGTACGCGCGACCGCTTAAGATAGTATTTATTTTCATTACCATCGACGATGAACATGATATTTGAGCTAGGCTAAATTAAGATGGTTTGATCTGAAAGTCTGTTTGGGTGTCCAAATAGGGCGCCAGTCGCGGCCCACGGGGCTGGGTCGTGACACGCATAGTTAAGAAGAAGTATGAGTAAGTGAGCTAAACGGGCGAAAGAACTAGTAGTGGATGGAAGGGTATGGAATATTGACAAGAACGATGATATAGACATAAATGGAAGAAGAACTCAAGGTAAGAAGTTTTAGATATGTTATGAGCAAAGTCGGGAAGAATGACGAGGAGTAAGGTATAATCGAAGACTTCATAAAGGAAGTGGTAAATCTCGATGTCCCCAATAACTTGTGGGTCCAGAAAACCACTAGTCATAAAAGACAGAGGTGTGAAAAGACGGAAAAAAAGGCATCGGAATTGGATCTAGCCCTTATAAGTACTCCAATTGGATACAAGACTGTAACTAGCAAGAAGATAGACAAGTCAGACCATACGATGACAGAACCCCGACCTTGAGAAGGTCGTGAAGGGCGGCAGATAATTGTCGAAGACAATGGATATTCGAAAGCTATTGGTGTATTAGGACCTCCTTAATAAGGGGGGAAGAACATATTGGACTTGAAAGGAATTATGACGTTCTCAAGCTCCAGAAGAGAAATTTATTAGCTCGGGAGCGAGTTCGAAACATATCGGCATATCAGGAAGGTATTAGAAAGAAGCAAGAATGAATTGATAATAAGTGTACCATGCGGCAAACGTAGGAAGAAAGTATGGAAGACACCGTAAGAGAATGCTTCACGCTAATATGAACTACGATATTTTTAGACCATGATTTGAATCCCTCGTATCGGGCAAAAGAAATTGCACCGTACCTAAGAATGCAGCGACATGCCCTAAAGGGTAATGAAAAGAGCGAGAAAGGTCTTCAAGCGAAATGTACAAAGGGTGTTAGAGAGGATGACGAACCCAAAGGACACTCGGGCTGATAATGACAATTGTAATAAAAAGAACAACGATTGGTAGTTTGGAGATTTTTGAAGGAATGAAAGGACACTGCTCCTATGAATGGAAATAAAAGAGTTCACCGGATGTTAGAAAACATCTCATGGGTTACTAATTATACTAAACATGAAAGCATATGCTATGGAATTATACGAACCGTCAACGTGAAGCCATGCCCAACTACGCTGGCGAGAAGGTCACACCGGAAATACAACACGAAATAATGACTGACGAAGTGATCGCCGGTACAAGGGGAATCGAAGATAAATGTATCTGCATTGTGAGAGAGTTGTAATGGAGTAAGAATTGCCGTAATCCTATGCTTTGGGTTTGTATCGCGAGATTTGGGCGCAAGAAGCTAACGAAAGAGTTGTGGCAGGAGCCCTAAGGATTTAGCTTGAACTCGAATTATGAGTTGTCATAAGTGTAACTGTACTGTAAAGGATAGTAAAGGGTGAAGAAACATTATGTATATACGAACTTTGGAACGATGGAAGTGGTATGGAAAGGAACG